>NW_008707225.1:3094328-3148772 GCF_000327385.1 Lottia gigantea | reverse complement strand
GTCACCGAGTGTTTAGTATAGATGTTGGGGAATTGGTCCAAAAGTTCTTTATGAAAGCGTAGAGTTTATCCATTCCCCAAAAAATAGCAATAAGAAGAAGGTGGGAAAAAAACCAATTTTGTGGAAATTGAAAAGGGGCGATGTCGGAGAGTCGGAAAGTCAGGTTCATGGAAAGATCGTACCTAGTGATTTGACTAACAAAATAGTTGTCTAAATTACTAAATGAATACCAACAAATAACCAAGTCGCCTTCTCAACACTCAACGTTCAGAATCAGAAATGAAAACGTCAATTGTATATATAGTACAATGAAGAAATCTTTAATGACCTTCATCACTACTTTCTTTCTTTTTTCGGGTTCCACGATTCTTTCCTCTCTTTTTAAATCTAAATGAACATATTTTTTTCGAATCGGTCGTTTCAATATTTTCACTGTCCGCCATTTTGAGAAAGAAGCCTAATATTTTTATAAAACCGTGTGTGATTGGTCGAAACGACTAGAATCTAGAAAAACTAGCCAATGAAACTGACTTTGAATCAACTTTTCCATACGTACTTGATTAGTTAAAACGGCCCCTTACAAGTGAAATGGAACCGGAAAATGTCGAGTTCTCTTGTGGCATCGTTCTTCCGGCTGGTGGATGTGGCTTGCGAATGAAATCTCCTATTCCTAAACAATATAAATATGTAGCAGATAAGCCTTTGATTTTCTACACATTGTATGCTTTTCAGAGGTAAAAATTTCCTCTTTCGGTATAATTTCATCATCAAATGTTGCACTTGATTTGCAGTGTTTTTATTACTTTTCACTACCGAATAAAAGTACATAATAACTGCACTAATTCTCAAATGTTTAACATTTCAGATTATTTTGGGTCGAATTTATAATAGTGGTTGTTGGAGAATGTTATTTTGAGTGGATGAAGAATTTTAGCAAAGAGCATGGTTTTGATAAAGTTACAGTGGTTATTGGCGGGGAAACAAGGCACCGTTCCATTTTTAATGGTATTAAGGAGATTCCAAAAGGTTTGTAATTTAAAGATTTTTTCCTTCACGTCAATTAAGTCCTTGTTTCCAAAATTATTAATTCATTCATTTTTCTATGTTATACTCATGTGTATATTTATCTATTATCCATTATTCATATTATCTGGTTATGTGAAATAATAAATTTTATTTTTCTTATGCATTCAGTTTGTAAAAAACCAGATATAATTTTGATACATGATGCTGTTAGAATAGTGGCAGAAGAAGAATTGGTCAGAAAAATAGCAGTATCAGCCAAAACATATGGGGTAATAAAAGTTATTTTGGAGCCAGTATTCACTGTATAGATTTTGTTAAAAAGACTCTAAAACCTAATTTTTACCAGCCTTCATTATCCCACACGGTGTAGGAACCGTAAAACTCAATTCTTTTGTTATAAAACCTTATTTATCATCATTGAGATAGCAATTAGACCAAAATTCATGGTTGGATTCAATCATAATGTTTAAAATAGTAGGCCTAGATCACGTCTGTCTGTTTGATCACCTAGTACAAAGATTCTAAAGAGGTCAACTTTCTTAATCTTGTTAATATTTTTTATGTGTTTTACAGGCTGCTGGAGTGACACGCCCTCTGATTTCTACTGTAATAGCTGTGGACTCAAATCAGTTTTTAGCTGAGTCATTAGATAGAAGTTTATATAGAGCTAGTGAAATGCCACAAGGGTTTAGATACAGTGTTATTAAACAAGCATACGAACAAGTAAGTGAGGCAATGTGTAAGACTGAATGACTTGCAAAAATGATTCTTAGTAATTACTTACCAACATCTTCTTCATTGTGGTGCCGGCCTCCAGAGGATGGGGTACAATAAGGGTCAACTGTCGGATCAATGTGGTAGTTGGGTGGAAGCACATAGCCATGGAGGGTCTGAGAGGGTACCTCCATTGAAAATTTCTGCAAAAATAGATTTGATTTGGTTCAATCTGAAATATATTTTTGGGCAAAAGCTCATAAATATCCTGAGGGTACAAAATATGATTTTCTATCAAATATCAATGCTGTAGCCCAACTGGTGCTGCCAATCATCACCTATCTGTATCACTTTTCAGAATTGAAATATGATTTTCTATTTTCAACAATAAAAAAACAGCATATAGGTTTATTATTGATATTATCCAACAAGGTTTTTATAAAAAGGAACAGATGAGTTTAAAGACCAGCAGATCCTTGTAAATTGTTTTTCTCTGTCTAATTTTAGTGTACAGAAGAAGACTTTTTATATGGAACAGAATGTTTGTTGTTAGCTATGAAATATTCCAATGTAAAAGCACATATTATAGAGGGCAACTCCAGTTTGTGGAAGGTATGGTATGCTGAAATATCTTTGTGCATTCAGTTGGAAGTTGTGATTTGGAAATTCGACTTTTGTTTACTTTCTGAACAGTTTTCTGTGTTTGTTGTTGTTTACTGATTTAGACAATCAGTCTATTGAAACTAAATAGGATTGAACTCCAATGTTCATTCAGATTTTCCAAACCCAACAACTTGATAAAGTTGGTAGTCCTACTACCTACTACAGATGAAAAATCAATACTGTTTGCTAAAGTTGATAATCTTCAACGTGCACCATTTAAAAATCAGACAGGTTGAAGAATTTCCATAATGTCAAGTTATGTTGTTACTCTTATTATTTTAGGTAACTCTGAAAAAAGATCTGTACACTGCTGAAGGTGTATTAAAAGGTAAACATGTATATTTTCTTGAACAGATTAAGATTGTAAGATTGAATTGGCTTGTCAAATTCCTGTGACTTGTAATATCCATTCTTTTGTCCTGATTGAGTTATAAATAAGAGATACCAATGTTTTTCATCTTTGTGATTATAATTATTTATTCAATTTGAGATATCCTCTCACTCAATTTGTCATATTTCTAGGGGAAAAAAGGGTGTAAATTTGTCCTCTGTAAACACTATTTTGAAGACATTATATGTGCTCATGTTTATAATTTTTTCAAGGCAAAGACATTCTAAGACTAACATTAACAGTACTATTTTGAGGCTGCTATTCCAATTCTCATAAAAATCATGGAAAAAGTTCTAAAAACATTTTATTTTTCTCAGAAATTAAGCATAATGTTAATCTATTTCAGAAAAATACAGTATGACACAATTAGTAAATTTACCTGAAAATTCTGACTTGTCTTCCATATTTCAAGAAGAATTTAGTAAGAAAAATCTCCAGGTACTTGAAAGAATACTACCTCTTAGAATGAATATGAAATTTCAAGTCTTGGTCAACAATTATATATATTCATCGGTTGGACTTACTAGATGTCATGACTAAAGAATGGAATCTCTATATGGTCTATTAAACTAAATAATTATTGAAACATCAATAAGTATGTTGCAAACTTACATAGTTTAAATGAACCATTAATCAGTTTTAAGAATTTATAATATGATAGAGGGATTCTTTTGTTTAGTTTTGACACCAAGGTCACTGATGAAATAATGAAATGATGAACAAAGACTCATTTTAACCAAAAATTTAAACTTTCAATTTTTTGGTCATCCTAAGAGGTAGCATAACTTTAAGCATAAAATATCTTTCATATTTCAGGATTCCTAAAGTTAAATAAGAATCTTAGCTCTTAACACTATAATAAGTTCACAATTTGTATGGGATACAATATTTTTCATCTATTTCATAAGATCTAAACTTATGTTAAGGACAGATGTTTTGGATGTCAATTTCATGATCCAAGACAATTGGTTTGGATAGATAGAGAGTTCATATGTCAATATTTTTTCTTAAAGATATGATTAAAGTAAAAGAATTTATTGAACATGATAACTTCCTGAATGTATTATTCAGACAAAATATCAAAATTTCTACTTTCCAAAAAAAATAACCTTATCCTAAAATTTTGAATTCTTTGCAGTTTTCTACAGTGCAAATGATATCAGCGACATTACCTAGTTCTCCAAACTCCTTATTTCAAAATGTGATAGAATTTATCAATGTAACTAACATTCAAACTAGAATTCCACAATCACTAGCTGAATATAAAGACCAAAACATCAGGAAACCAATGAAAACAGCACATGTTTATGTTATATTATTGGACAATAGGGAAGATGTTGTGACTAATCTAAACAGTGTACATATGTTATTTGAAGAGCATTTGGGAAAGGTGAAGAATATAGTTATTTGTAATGTTATATTATCTGTTAAAAATAAGGTAAGTGGAAAATTCTCAGGAAATATGCTATAATTGTTTTTTGTTGTAATAAGATTTTGTGCATGACTATAAGGTTAGCAGGAATAGTACTGGTATCAGAGCAGTTGGAAAGTTGATAGCAATAAAATATTAATTGAACTTTCATAACATTACAAAAATGGCTGTACAGGCAGATTTACATACCATATTGTTATTAGTAATGATGTTATTGTCAGTAAAAGGTTGCTTGAAAATAAATGGACACAGTTATAGGCATGTAACATTACATAATATGGATAACTCCAGCTATTGACAGTATGGAAATCCAAAGAATGATGTCTTCACGACAAAATGTGTATTTTTGTGTTCAATGGGAGAAAAAGTTTATTATTGCTACAGTTACGCTTAACAATCCCACACAATCACAGTAATAGTTATTTTTAGAATCTGAAACAGTTCAAGACTATTCATGTTATTTTTATTTCAGTTGGAAGAGAAACTTGTTCAAATGTGTACTGATATTATTTGGAACAGAAATGAATCTTTTCATGGTCAAATATTTACAATATATTAGTGGTCAGATATTAACCAGTGTAATTTTAATTTTGTCATCTATAAATTTTTTGTATTTTTTATATCTATTATACAATTATACTATAATATTATCTTTATATATTTTCGTTATATTTTTTGGAAAAGAATCTCCAGATATTAACTATTGTTGTGTATTATTTAAATGAAATGAAATTCAGACTAATAACAGTAGTAAAATAATACATTATCATTCTATAAAACAGAATCTATATAAATATTCTCACTTCTAGAGAATGGGATATCCTTACAGTTTAGGCAACTAACCAATCACAAGTGCTTACTTGCCTGTGATCAATATGTTTCCCCGTGTTTCGGGTATCATTTTTTGCATTTCTTATCATTGGTACTTGATTTGTTTATTCAACATCACACACCCTTCTCCCAATCAAAGGCTGAATACTAGAAAATCATAGTGCAGCAAATAAATTCAATTTTCTTGGGAGAACCATATCAGTGCTCCACGAGAGGCTTAAGAATTAAAAGCTTTCACAGACTTGCTGCATTCTGAAATCAGTCTGGACAGTTGTTTCATCCCATAGAGACTATCTTTCTACTATTTGTACCCATGGCAGCTACAACTGGGTTAAAGCATTAACATTCTGTAGTGTCATCTTGTTCTTGTTCTTCTTTCATTGGCATTAATTCCCTTTCCTGTTCAAACCATGGACTTGAGTATTTAACCCTGGAACAGTGGTACGCGTCTAGAAAGCCAATTCATATATAGCCCGAAACATCTGTCTATTCCAGCCTCTGATGGATATTTTGACTGTTGTCAGCTGGAGTAAAGTCAGAAGAAAAAAGCTCTGTTAAATGGGGATTTTCTACACCCCCAGAGATGCGTTTTTTTCTAATATAATATTAAATTGCCTTTACAATGACTAAAAAAAAATTTTGGCCATTACCGTAACTTTCATTTTATTAGAATCACATGAGTATGTGACTTATGAAACTTTGCACAACTGGCCGCTGCGAGATCAGTTTTGTTAAAATATACTTCATGGACCTGGAGACTTGACATAGATGGTGAATGGGAGAAAATAATGGTATGATTGAACTTAAAAGTATTCATTTCTACGTTTTGCAGGTCCGAGGTAGGTTTAGAACACCCTCTGCTGAGATGCGGAATGTCCCATTTAACAGGGCCTATGTTTTTCTGTCTCTGCACTAGCCGACATCTGTCCACCTAGCTATTAGAATCTCGAATAGAGACAGATGAATCTAGCTTACCCGTTGCTGGCTGAATGAACCAAGATCGTAGATACGAGTTGCTCCCCTTTTCTCCTCGCATAAAATCTATTGTGCTTATATACGAATGAAAGAGGAGACGTTTGGTTAACTCCAGTGGACACAACAAATTGTGTCCGTTTTAAAAATTATATAAGCGATATTGGGGCCCACTCGTAAATTTCAACATGTGTGTCAAAGTTTCAACAAATTGTAATTCTAGCTCAATGGTCACCGCTTGGTGGCGCGCCCCTATATTGTATTAGTATTTATTGTTTCCAATAAAATAAAAACAATTGAGTCCATATCTGTTGATATTATATGTCAAATGAAACCCTTCCCCTCGGGTTTTTATGAAAGGTAATACCCCTTTCCCTTGGCAAAAAATCATAAAAACCCAAGGGGGAGTGTTATAACCAATAGATAGAGCACTTGTGTTTATTTTATGGATAACTCTTGATTTACGATTATGTACGGTCAACAGAAAATGTTTCACGTATTATCAATAGTTAACAGTTGATCAAACATCATATAATACCTCATTGAACATGTGAACACCTTCTGTAATTCTATGTCTGCACTTGATAAGGCCAATGATGCAAAAAAACGACATTCTGTGTGTAAATGAGTAAAAGATGCATTAGTGGCATTTTTCCGAATTTAATTAAACTTTCAAGGGATTCTGTATCGTGAACAAAGCACGTAGCCCAAACTAAACAACTATACTGTGTGGAATTATCACGTAAGCATTTCCGACATGTTACACTATGGGCGTTTCTGTGTGGGTACTATAGGAGAACACCTCACCTGCCGACATAACACATGCCTGAATCTGGCCACCACTTTCATGTTTTTTATCATTGAGTTCTTAGATGTAAGGAATTGATAGCCCCCTTAAACGTCTTAGACCCCTACTCTGTCCACCTAATGATTCATTACAAAATCACTGACCATCTCAACATATGGTGAACCCATTGATGACAAAATATACAGGGTGTGCAAATATTATGCTCTATCTGGAAAAATATATTATTGTGATGGAGCGCTTTTTGAAATTTAAATATAAGATCGAAACCACTGTTCGTTACCGGAAAAACTTTCATTCATTCTGGTCTAGACAACAATAAAGGGCGGCAAGAAATTTTAATTCAGTAAAAGCTTTGAAAATACATTGTTTTCCTTCGTTAAATCAGTGGTTATTGTCAGTTTAAAACTTTAAAAGCGGAAAATGTGTGAAATTGATGTATTCCAGCAAAAGAGCACTTTATTCATTTTACCTTACACATTGGAAAACAAACATCAATCATGTGATTTATACACTTGTATTTTGCCCCGAAGTCTTAACAGCTAGATAGTTTCCAACAGTAACTCAATAATGAACAAAAATATAAAACCGTTATCGATTTGGGTTATACGGAGCCCCTAAGGCGCAATTGTAAACATATTTATTTATTATTTCGTTTAAACGAAATAATTATTTCGTTTAAACGAAATAATTAATTCGTTTAAACGAAATAACATCATTTATTTCGTTTAAACGAAATAATAAATAAATATGTTTACAATTTCGGGCAGACGACCAGATCTCATTTTTCCCGGAAAAATTGGTCGCAACTCAGTAGGCTACTAAATCTGGCAATTTTACCTAAACCCATCTACCACGAGTTTGCATATGGTCGTCTAAAAACATTAAAGGAATATACTTCTTATATAATAGCAAACCATCAGAATATAAGATTTATTACAATGTTATCAAATTCTGCTTTATCTATGATAAACTACAGTTTCTCTATTTATTTGGTTTATAAAATTCTATATTTTATTCTTCGCGTTAACATGTTTTCCATCAGATTAAAAAAAATATGCCTGCAATCATATTATTATGACCTGAATATGTCAAGCATGATAGTCTTTCAAACCATCATAATAGAGATTTCCCTTTATCTTACTTTGACAATTGCAATGATTATTCTGAAGTCTTCCAACGGACTTATTTTGGTTGTAGCCATGATTATCTTGCAATCTTCTCTCGGTTTTAGTTTGGTCGTAGTCATGATTATTCTGGAATCTTCCCTGTTTTATTTGTTTTTGGCACCTATGATTACTTTTGAGGTTTACCTCGTATATAATTTGGCTGTTACCATGATTCCGGACTGCAGTTGTGAGGAGGAGAACTATAGGCCATAGAATTGTCAAAAAAGGGGGGGGGGGGACCATTTCGTATTTTAGATTAGTTATATCTATGGCCTGTCTTTGGATGTAGCCTTCATAATCCTAGAGTCTCCCTCCTGACCAATTTTTGTTGTAGATATGATCATTCTGAAGCCGTTTTCCTTTCATACATGGGCTAAAGATAATCTCTGCCAGAACAGAATATTTTACTTTCAAAGACTTTTAGCAACTCGTGGTATATGGGTTTAGGTAAAATTGCCAGATTTAGTAGCCTACTGAGTTGCGACCAATTTTTCCGGGAAAAAAATGAGATCTGGTCCTTTGCCCGAGCAGATCTAAAAACCATGTAGTCGGTGATTATTCTCCACTTGATCGTTAACATTTTTTAACATTCGGTCTATTCACTCTGTTTTCAACTGACTTGTCGTCTTTTCGAACCAACGACGCATTGCAAGATACTTGTGAACTGTTGTTCAGGCTGCCACGTCTAATTTTTACGGTTAACATTTCATTAGACCAGTAGTGTTTTAGTTGGTTATTGTGTGTAGTTTAACACCTTAAATAATGAGATTTATTATACCATTACGAAGATTATATTTTAATCCCCTCATTCTATAACGGGATTAACTATATTTTGTCACGGTTTAAAACTTTCAATTAGTATTTATCACGCTGACTAATATTAACGCAATCTACGTCTGGTGGTTTCGAGTTCTTGATTAGGGCCTACTTATAAATAGAATTCTTCTGTCAAGACATATATAAGACGATATCTTATTTCTTGAAGTTATAACTGACTCTGATTGGAATGGTTTAGTTTGATCACTGTGGTATGCAGACATTCAAGGGCGATTCATTTCGATTTGTATTTGCTATTGTTGTTGTCACGGAGATCTCCTGATCTCCACCATTCCACCTGGTTGTTATAGTAACGGTAAATCAATTTTCATCCTAATGATAGACCCGATCGTTTGAGGCTATTTGCTGCAATTGTATTGAATCTCCATTAGGACTGGACAATCAAACAAATTTGATGAATAATTTATAAGGATCTATCGAAATGTTTTAACGAGATAAGATATATCACGTGACAGAAAGGTGTGTCTTAAAAAGACATGAGAGAGATGAATTGAAGCGTATCGTTACTACGATTTGGTTTAGCCTGACCTACATTAGGAATTAGGAAGATTTTAACAGATATATGGGTATTTTAAATATCAATAACGAATTATTCAGGTGAAAGGGGTGAACCTTGTATGTCATGCCAGGTAAGTTATTTTATATTATGTATGCATTATATGATTATATCCTTGTATATTACGACTGTATTTAACAGGTAGACCGTTATTCACATTACAAGTATGATACAGGTATAGGTATATAAGTAAGTACAGATACTTATCTTAGTTGAAGGCCTGTATGTGGGACTTAATCCAAAATTTACTATTTGACCATTTTTAATATTTTGTGATCAAGATAAACTATGCTGTCTTTCATTGATTATTAACAAAAAAAATCTCCATAAACGTTATAGGCTATACGTGACAGGCAGGGCCACATACATTAGGGCTTTGTTTTGTTCTGTTTTTGTTACAAATAATTAATGGTAGTCATATCTAAATAAGACAATTTATGGATAGATACTTCTAGAATATTTATTACTTCAACGTTTTAATGTGGTTCTCACACCGTCATCAGGAAATTAATAATGATTAGTAAGTCATATAATTATGAATTGTTACGAGAGCATAGCCAATAACATAATTATCTAGTCCAAATAATCTACAGGTTTAGATCATCATTCTCTGAACGTGTTGAAGCGCATGTTACTTGACATCATATTATATAGATCGAGTGTTCACATTACATTAATATATAAAATAACTTGTATATGTGTTTATACTGAATTCGCTTCATGTGTGACAAATTGAGAAACGAGTAATTTCTAATTTGCCATATGTTAAATCAATGAACAAATTACTTCATAAACAATTTTATATTCATATTTCATTCTTCATATCCTTAAATTGTTTGTAAATGCATTGATTGAGTTAGTAAAAAATTCCCAGTGAGATTAAAGAGTTGAAGTCGCAATACATGAATAGAGAAAGAAAAGAATTGTAGGTTAAAAATGTTATGATGGTATTTGTTTAAGTATTTATATGTATTAGGGAGTATATAGTATACTCTTGAGAAAAGGAACTATGTAAAATATATAAATAAGTTCAGTTTCACAGCGTGATACCGGCTGGCAAGGCCGATCTTGTAAACATTTACTCTTAAAATAACTCTGAAATCTCTAGCTTGTTTTTCACAACGAATTCTTCAATTAATATTCTCGATGTACTCAGCTGTTTGTTCTATTTTGTTAGTTTCAACAATAATTTTATTCGAAAAAGTATGGAAACGCTCTAAAGGAGACATGTTTGATCACATTTTGACTCTATAGTCCGGCATTTGCTTACTCATTCCAACCTCTTAAAGATAATGTTGCTCTCAATTGACATGGACTGATGTCGATGACCATCAAAACATGTATCAGAAGCTGTTTTGGATAAGCCATTTTTGTAATTATCTTTTGGCCTTTGAATTCAAAAGGTCATGGAGTGATTGATTATTGACATATCTGAAAATTGTCAATGTAAAAAATTCACTGAAACGAAAATTGATTTTTACGGTATATTTGTAATCGGATAGTTGTTGAACTTTAGGTAGTTGGCCATTTAATATTGTAAATGACTTTGGATATTTTGATGTTTTTGAGCAATCAATCGTTTCGATTATTAACGATAGACCAGGCTGACTGACAACAATTTGCTTGTCAGTATAGTTTTCTGTCTATCCCTGGTTCACTAGTTTCAGTAGACATACTAAATATCATAGGCCACTAACTTTGTATACAAGCCTTTAAATTCATTGTGTTAAATGGGTATGAAAGATGATGAATGCATTGAGAAAGCCATCTAGTCCGTGACATACAAACCATCACTTGTTAGAAAACTCATAGTCGTCTATTGAATACTACCAAATTTAATTCATGTACAAAATAAAGAAGCTTAAAGGCCATTGCGAAATGAAAATCTGAGTAAGGCATCTCTTTAGGCCTTGAAACAGTTTGTTGTTTATTAAGAAAACATGCGGATTTACCATACCGTGGGTATTTTAAGGAATGTTTTGGTATTTTGTAAAGCGCAGGGTAAGGATGTTTTTTGTTATATGAATACTTATACAATGGTAAAGGTAATGATTATCTGTCGTTCAGAATGAAGAAATAATAAGGTTTTGAAATAGAATAATACGATAAAGCAATTTCATACATAAGCTACAAGATAATATGAAAATCTAAATTAACACTACTGAACCGAAGCACGTTTCACAATAGTGGGTGTAAAACCGACATAAGCTTATTAGCGTAACTGCAGCCGTTTTTATTCTGTCAAATAGATCGATATAGATTTAGATAATTTTAAAAATTATATACTTTCACAAAGGTTGAATTTATTATATATTGTATTATATTATGTTTATAGTAACCTATAATCAATGTCTGTCCAGTATCTGAACTAAGAACTCTGGGATCTTGCTGTATTTTATTATGTTTATAGTAACCTATAATCAATGTCTGTCCAGTATCTGAACTAAGAACTCTTGGATCTTGCTGTATTTTATTATGTTTATAGTAACCTATAATCAATGTCCAGTATCTGAACTAAGAACTCTGGGATCTTGCTGTATTTTATTATGTTTATAGTAACCTATAATCAATGTCAAGTATCTGAACTAAGAACTCTAAGACCTTGCTGTATTATATTATGTTTATAGTAACCTATAATCAATGTCCAGTATCTGAACTAAGAACTCTAAGACCTTGCTGTATTTTATTATGTTTATAGTAACCTATAATCAATGTCCAGTATCTGAACTAAGAACTCTGGGACCTTGCTGTATTATATTATGTTTATAGTAACCTATAATCAATGTCCAGTATCTGAACTAAGAACTCTGGGACCTTGCTGTATTTTATTATGTTTATAGTAACCTATAATCAATGTCTGTCCAGTATCTGAACTAAGAACTCTGGGATCTTGCTGTATTTTATTATGTTTATAGTAACCAATAATCAATGTCCAGTATCTGAACTAAGAACTCTGGGATCTTGCTGTATTTTATTATGTTTATAGTAACCCATAATCAATGTCCAGTATCTGAACTAAGAACTCTTGGACCTTGCTGTATTTTATTATGTTTATAGTAACCTATAATCAATGTCCAGTATCTGAACTAAGAACTCTGGGACCTTGCTGTATTTTATTATGTTTATAGTAACCTATAATCAATGTCTGTCCAGTATCTGAACTAAGAACTCTGGGATCTTGCTGTATTTTATTATGTTTATAGTAACCTATAATCAATGTCTGTCCAGTATCTGAACTAAGAACTCTGGGATCTTGCTGTATTTTATTATGTTTATAGTAACCTATAATCAATGTCTGTCCAGTATCTGAACTAAGAACTCTGGGATCTTGCTGTATTTTATTATGTTTATAGTAACCTATAATCAATGTCTGTCCAGTATCTGAACTAAGAACTCAGGGATCTTGCTGTATTTTATTATGTTTATAGTAACCTATAATCAATGTCTGTCCAGTATCTGAACTAAGAACTCTGGGATCTTGCTGTATTTTATTATGTTTATAGTAACCTATAATCCATGTCCAGTATCCGAACTAAGAAAATATTATGTAATAAAGTTCAATGTTTAATCTGAAGGAATACAATTTTTTTTTATTATAAATTTAATGGTTTACTGTGACATCTGTTTCAACATAACTGAATTTAGTGTACTAGTACAATACGTGTCAAACTGTTTTAATCTCATCATACTGTTTTAAGTTGTGTATATTTTTAACATTTATTTGAGTGTGGACATCATTCCTTGCTGTAAACTTTTTATTTTTTCATTGTAGAGCGATGACCGAAGGTAGGATTTCAAACGAACTTTATACGCGCACAAACGCGATATTGTATTTGTTAAATTTAGGTGTTGAACGGCGGGGTGTGGTGTTTTCGGGTAGCGAAATAAAGAAAGTAGTACTGCCACGCCTAACGCGTCTAATTTTATGTTTATCGTAAATTTCTGGCCTAACATTTTTAAATCCTACTCTTGCTGGTCAGAGTTGTTTTCTACTTGCACAAAATGTACTGATTCGATTACACAATTACACATGTTATTTCGAATTATACTTATGTGATTTTCTTTGTTTTTCAGGGTCTGATAGTATGAAAAAGGGTAGCAGATTTAGGTGCAACTATTATCGTATATCATCAATTGTGGTCATGTCTTTTCTTGTCCTATTTATGTATTGGGCTATGTTCTCTTCAAGCAGTGCAACTGACGTAGAGAGGTACGTACTGATAAATATATAAAAGAAACACTTATTTATTAACAATGGAGAGTAAATACTATTGTCTGATAACTGTTATCTAGTTCAATATACGTAATCTTGTATAATTTTGAATAGTAGTCATTAATGTTCTAGTCCATTAGCTAATACTACATAATTATTTGAACAGTTTGTTTTGATAAAAATTTTATATGGTGGCTATACATCATATCACATGTCTATATTAAAACAACAGGCACACCACTAACTGGTTATAGTTTAATGCAACGTTTGACGTAATTGATTCTACCGTCGTGCACAGGTACAGCGTTAAAAAGTGACGAACAGACAATCACGGGTCGATAACATTATGAAATGCATAAGTTGCATCGTTGTCTCTGTCTAGGTCAGGCTGGTATCTTCTGATAAATAAATAAATAATCTTTATTAACAGTATTTAGGTCTACGACCCATATATACATATATCAATAAAGTGCAATATTATAATGTGTGATGATGGAAAGATAGCAATGTTTCGAAATAAGAACCACTAAATAGAATCACTAAATAGAATACTCTAGTTAAATTTCTCTTAACATGTCTACTTAGATCCAAAGTTAGATAGTCAGCTTGGTCAATATTCAGTTTGAAAGACCCATAATGTTCTAGGCTTTGACGGTCTGTCAGGCTCTCAGATAGATTTTGTACATTAACATCTGATAATCTTAACTTAAATTGGTTTATAAAATTTGAAGGTATCTTCTGATAGAGTAGCTTCATGTAGTCTCTTGGCGGCCCTTGATAGTTGCCCTTTTTACATACTGATTTGTAGGTTTCCTGTACACACCTCTTTAACTGACCCCCTAATCCCACATTAAGGAGAATCACTATGTGTCTTAATACGTGTCCGAGGACGACGATGGAAACGACTAGAAACGTTCCACGAAACTTGAGTGATTTTTGTTCCATAAAGCCGTGTCTATATATCGTACTTAAAAGTGCTTAATGTCATTTGAAGACTTGTAAATTAGATTTAACTTCCATTGGTATATTGATTTGAACAATGGCTGTTTCAACGCTGTGTGTCAATCTGCAAACTGGATGAACGCGACAGTTTCATATGACTAACACTATTACGTTCCTTTCACTTTCAGCGCCAATGGCTTGCAATCAAGAAATCTTATAAGCAACAATCGGGACAAATTTAGTGAAAGATTGTTCAACAGATTGGATCAAGACGAAAGACTCCGTAAACTTAAAAACAATCTACCAACATTTGATAAAGATGTAACATCCTTCCAAAGCAGACCTAAATCAATGAATGATCTGAATATAGACAATACCGACATACGGCAAGATATTCCTTCGAACAAGGAGCAGGTTCAAGATTCCACCAACAGGGACCAAGATTCCAATAACAGATTCAAAAATGGAAACTTAATGGAGAAGAAGGTACTGTTTGACACTCCTCATACAAGTAGAGAAAACCAGCAACCTAAACTAGACAACCCACAAGAGCACGGGGACAGCCCAGCAGTAAATAGTTGGAACCCTCAATCACAGACACAGAATAATGCACAATCAACTAATTCTAAATCTGATAAGTGGATAGTACTGACTACTATACAATATCCAACAGAAGATGTTAAGTTTTTAGCTCAGTTAGAGGATTGGAATATAGTTGTAGCTGGTGATACTAAAACTCCTCCGGATTGGCAGTAAGTGTTGATTACACATTTCATTACGCATTTTTCAAAAATTGCAAAATCTTCTCATTTCAGTATGGATGCGGGTTTGGTAATGTACAAAGGATCACTTTAAAAAGTTAATAAATTTTGGTAACCTTTGTTGGATAACAACTTAATCACCTTTGAAATACAATTTCGACAAGATATGATATATAACAAAACGATATAAATTCTTATAGAGTATGTTTGAAGGAAAAACGTTCGCATCTGCTGTCTTTCATTGTCTTTTTATTTGTTTTGCACTTTGATGCTAAACGTCTATCCATGGTTATAATCTTAACTATTTGGTCCGTCTTTGAATTATTAGATATGCACTCATCTTATTTGTAAATCATATCATTTTCTCATTCTAGATTTGGTAACATTCATTACCTAAGCGTCGACAAACAGAATGCATTGGGTTTTGAAACTGTGAAGCTGTTGAAAACCAAAGCTTACTCTAGGAAGAACGCTGCTTATCTGTATGCCTTACAGCATGGTGCTAAAATTCTGTATGAAACTGATGATGACAATAGGCCCCTGGATCATCTGAAAAACTTTATTTACGAAGCAAAAACTACTGGTTTGAAATTTGTTGGACAGAATTTCTTCAACCCCTATCGACATTTTGGACAGCCGACTTTATGGCCACGTGGTTATCCCCTTGGTTTTGTTGGAAATGAAAACTACACCGATAATTACAGACTAGGCCTGTATAAAACTCCATCAGTTCAACAAGGAGTAGTAAATGGCGATCCTGATATGGGCGCCATGTTCCGACTTACCAGAAAAACCACCACAGAAATGTTGAATGTATCATTTGATGGCGAAGCTCCGCCCGTCATTGTTCCCCCTGGTGTATTGGCACCGTACAATTCCCAAAACACTTTTTTCCTTTACGATGCTTTATGGTCATTGGTCATTCCACAGACTGTTACATTTAGGGTGTGTGATATATGGAGAGGATATTGGGCACAGAGATTACTGTGGGAGATTGGGGCCAGTGTTGGATTCTTTGGTCCTAATGCTTTTCAGAAGCGCAATTCCCATTCGTATGTAGTAGATGCCATTGATGAGGAATATCTTTACTTCAAGACTCACGATTTATTTGATGCTCTGTTAGCTTGGAAGTGTGACGAGTCTTATTCTTTCTTTAAATGTGTAATTAGTTTGACAGAACATATGAGAGATAAGGAATTCTGGAAAAATGGCGATGTCGATTTGATCAAAGCTTGGATCGTTGACTTACAGAAGATTGGATACAAAGAACCACAACGTGTGCCATTTACAATGTTACAACAGGGATCAATTCAGCAGTCCAACACAGATGAAACGAAATTAACTTTCACCGCTAGAGAAATGTTCCCACCAATGTATTATAAGAGTAAATATATTGTAACCTCCTACTGGAGCCACGTAGAGAGAGTACTAAAAACCTGCCACCCACTCAGATTTCCTATAGCAGATCGTTCCGTCCAACAACCAGTACATTCAGACATTGTCCTTATTGTCGTATTTAAAACCTCTAATTACGAAATCATCCCAAAGCTGAACACACTATATGGATCTAAATTCCCACATATTGCTTATTGTGGTAGCGACTTTTCTGAATATCAAAGGAGATCAAAATCTTTTTCAGAGCCAATTACATTTGTTGAGGCGAAAATAGAATCCGGTTTCTTCAGCTACAGATGTATTTCTCAAGTGATGAAGATGAAGTACAGGCTCAATGGTTTCCTTATGATTGGAAGTGACACCTTAATCAATCCTTGGATTTTCGACACGATGACTGACAGAAAGAAACTATGGTTTGATCACTCTAAGTTATTGAGACCTGTTTCTCGACAAGCTGATCAAATGCCGTCTTGGGATGGCTGGGTTAGCGAATTTGGAAAAACTGCCGTGAACAAAGCCTGGTTAGATTTAAGTGAAAAGATTAAGAGTGATTCTCTGCTGGCTGAAACATTCCAGAAAGAATTTATAAGAAATTTGCATGACAATACTAAGATGGAAGATGGTGTGTTTGTTGGACCATCTGATGTTATTTACATTCCCAATACAGTTTCTGAAAAGGCTATCAGATATTTGGACATATTCTCTCAGCACAATGTTTTACACGAAATAGTAATCCCTACCCTTATATCTGGATTAGATCTGAAAGACAATATGATACCATTAAATGGTAAATACTTATGGAAAACAACTGAAAAGGACAATTTCCATCTATCATTCGACCAAACATTGACATTTTTACACCCAGTGGAAATAGGCAAATCTATGAACACACAACAAGGACTAACATTTTTTTGTAATACTTACTTACCTTTGGTCATTGGTGGCAAGAGACCACAACAGTTCCGACAGGAACCAAACCAATTTCGACAACAACAACTCGCTTAATACTTTTTGAAATGTTTGTGATATATTCATATATATTCTTGTGGTGCATTTTTACACATATTGTGACTGTGGGATAGTTTGTGGTTTTCAATATAATTTGAAATAGTTCATAAATAAATTTACAGGAGTTGAAGAACTTTTCTGCCATCAGCTTTATTTCGGTGGACATTCAGTATTGGATATTCATGTAATTTTTATTTAGAAGACAATGGATAGTTGTATAGTGTATAGTTATGTATGTTGATATCAAGTCGGACCTTTTTAGGTATTGATCTAGAATTAGGCGAAATCTTTCTTTTAATAAGATTTATAACATTACTGTTCGCCTACAATAATATTAGCATACATGAATTCAAACCATTGCCAACGATCAGATAAGCTCATATAATTATGTCATATCGTATAGACTTACAGTTAATAGACCCGACTTGCATAGATAAACTAATGTAGACTTTCTCATTATTGTGTTATTTGATATTTGCCTTTAAGCTACATCTAAAGCATGTTGAATCATCAGCTGACGGATTACTGATCCTAGGAACAACATTGCTCAAGAAACCTCACCGTATTTCATAACTATATCGGTTTCTAGTACTTTCTACATTAATTGAATGTTGATTATAACCTTTTTCTTAGATCCTTTCAGAATTCATACGCAACCAAACAATTTCCACCTGCCAGAACTAACATATATTTTTGATTGTCTTCTTTTGTTGAATGTTAGTTTTGACTTTTAGGCTTGCATTCAAATTGTATATAGTTTGTCAATTTTTTTATTCAACAATGTCAAAAAATCAACAACAAAAAAAAAAAAAAGAAAAGAAAAGAAAAAAGAAAATTAAACTAGAATGTAACACCAGATTCATGATTATTTAGATTTTGAAATATTGACGCTATAATACCTGCCTTGAAATTATTGATTTCTGTTTGGTGACGCCACATTGCACCACATACTTTACGACATAATTGACATATCGAGCTAATGTTTATTGATAACAAATATTTAGATGACAGCTGTACAAATTTCAACCTATTTTGACAAAAAATGTGCTTTGTTCAACAAATTTATCAGTTCGAATTATTACTGATAGAACTTTTTTTTCTGAATAACAATTTGAAAACTGAACTGAATGCGAGTTAAACATTAAATTAAGCTGTTTGACTTATCCCAAATCATGTCCTACATCAGTGAATTTTTCAGCGTGGTTTTAATACATAATATAATTTATTTCGTTATCGAGTACGTTATCATTTTTCAAACCATCAATTTTTTGTCTGTGATAAGACTCTCGTCCATGCAGTTTATCATAATATTTTAATTTTAATTCGTTTTATCATGTCTTAATGTGGGTTTGCTCATGCTTTTTTATACTCATGTTTTCTTTATTATAGCGAGATTCTCATTTTTCACATTCCATAGCACGATATTATGAGGTGTATCAACCAAATGAGATTTCGATCTATAGGTAAATTCACCTTCATCTACGTTCAATAACACGCCTCTCGTGATGGTGTCCAGTAAATGGGAACTGAACGTTGACGAAAATTTAATTAGTCGTTTTGAAAGAAATTTTATGACAGAAAGCTTCGATAAAGCTTACTTCTGAGGAGTAGGACACTGATATTTATGTACATCTTGTAATAATTCAAAACACAGAACATCATTTTAAAAGGGTTTCAGTAGTAATACACCCACGGTTTAAATACTATAGGCCTAATTGAAAACAAGTAAAACAATGTACATACATATCTTTGACCGGCTCTAATATATATGTACTGTGTTAATGATTATATTTTTGTTGCTATCTTTGTAAGCTATTTCCTGTTGGGTTGCTTAACAGCTTCTTAAAGAAAGTTGATAAAATTGTGTGAAAGATTAGCCCACAGTAAACAGATGGAAAGATAGTTCAGACTTAATGACGTTTACGAGTATTTCATTTTTACGTTTCATATTTGAGGGAAACCTATTAAAATATAAAATGGTTACATTGTGTTTTCATTTATTAACTGTTTAGTTTTCAATTTAAAGGAATGCCCTTTTAGACAATAAAAAATGGTTGATCCAAAGTCTTTGGGCTACTCTGGTTAAAGGGACATTGCGCTATTTTGATTTTGAGCGGTTGACTTGAGTTTTGAATTAATGTAAAGTATTATTCTGGAGACATAATGGATTTGAGCCTTAAATTTCGACGGCGAGCTCTTAACACTATTACTGATTGGCTTATATGGCTAAAAAAAAAACCTACGATTGGTCATAAATTGGTGCAAATGTCCCTTTAAGTTGTCCCGACCACACAAATGTCCTTTAGCTCAGAAAGTCGAGCACCATAACTTAGAATAAGCATTTGATGGATACGCCTCCTCTATCTATATCACAACCGGTATTGAGTGAGGACAAGGCAAAGCTTCCTAAAGTATTCTGAAAAGAAAAGAGTCAACACTTTTCCGATTCGTGGAAGTCCCATAATTGTTTTCTTTCTTCATTAGCATGGTGTCACAAAAAACTGATTAGACTGATAATGGCCAATTATTTAAATGTAGCTCAAAGCTTTTTAATTCAGCGGAACAAAAAGTACCTAATTTGAAGGCGTCAAAGGGAGAACAGCGGTACAATACCTCCCCTTCGATTACTATCTATAAGCTCGAGACCACAACTAATTTATTTTTAAACTGTCCTTTAAATTACTATAATGAACATAATTCACTGCCTTTGTAATGCATCCAATTATTAGCTTTTGAAAGGCACAGTTCATGTTGAATATGGACGAAACTTGTGAAATTATAAGTTCTAAAATAATGTATGAAAGGTTCAATATATAATTGTTGTCTTGATTGATAATATAAAATGTTTTTATTGCGACAAAGCTGCCAATGATCCTATTTGTGCATAACCTTTGAAAATTTTCCGTTAAAAAAATTAATTCCACAGTGATGTTACTGATAATTTGTTATTATGTTGTGCAGAGATTTGGGTTCCAAAAAAATTACTAATAGAAACGCAGTTATAATATGAAAATCATGGACAGACATCTATATAGACATGAGATAGACATCAATATAGATAGACATAAAGGTGGGAATAAATGATGAACGGTGTAGGATTATCCATACAGTAGAAGATAGTAGAAGTGAATCGTGTCCAAACCAAGTCCGAGCCTCGTGTGTTCACTTGTTCTATTTTCTACTGTATCGATCATCCCACATCCAAGTCGTTTATTTCCACCTTAATTGTGGACCAAAGGACGAAATAATAATATTTTTAATACCAAAAAGCACACTATATATTTACAATGAAATTTTCAATATATAATAAAACTTTAAATTACAAAAACTACAATAATTTACATTTGCAATATATACCTTTAACAATTAACAATACCTATTTTATCAATTTCATGTTTAATGAATGTTTGAATACCTGTTGTGTCCTTGCTTGAAAATAATTGATAGGGAACCTAGAAATAAAAAAAAGAAAATTAATTCATTATGTCATAAGTTTCATGAACAAAATCTGAAAATAATCGTCATTTATGAATATAATACATTCCAATTTGTGTTTTAATTAGCAATTGCCCCAGTTTGAAGTTGAAAACTGAGTTGATAAATGCTAATTTGCAATAAGCATTTCTATACTTTATCCTCAATGCAAATAATACAGACTTTTCTTGAATTCTCAATCCATTGAAAAATCTGAAAGATAAGGCGGCCATAGCCAGCACCAACCTCCCCGAGACTAAGGATACATACAGAGGGCAGACTGACTTAACAGGGAACGAGGATAACCATGGCTGCTCTATGGAAGCGCATATAGACAAGAGCCCCAAACTGAACATCTGAAAGGGTTGCAAGAAAGAGTTATACTTTTTAATCATTTTAGCTTAACATCAACTGTACCTTTTGGTCAAGCGTAGATGATTAAACTTATATCAAATTAATGATAAAAAACCTAGAATGACTACATACCACAATTACTTTAAATCCTAGTCTTGTTAGATGTTTTATAGACAGTCTAAATGGACCAGTAGGACCAACTTCATTCAATAACGTATCATTGAAACCCTGTATCTTTATACATATCCTGAAAATTATTGAGGACTGTATATAACCAATAATCATTAAAACAAAAATACACCTACACAGCAGAGACAAAAGCAGATGATCAAAATCATTTTTGGTAATCGTAGCAAAATGAAAACAAACTCACTGTATAAATGTTTTTTAACATCAAAGGTCAATTTCTTTATGAGAACTAATAAGTCGATTTTTTAAAATAGTTTAACATTTCAACAAAGCCTTCGAAACATTCAAACATAATTTTAAGACTTAGTTGAAATAAAATAACAATAATCAAAGTTCGACTTATTAAATTGAGGAAGAGATTCAAAATGGTTGTAAACTATGTTCAAGTGTGTTATTTCCATGTAAGAACCACACATATTTTCATAAAGGGGAAAATTGAAACATTTAACTAAAGAAGTCAACAACCTTTTTAGGTGGTCTCAGTAGAAATTTCAACACCATACAATAAAAAATCAAGAAGACTGCTCGTGTTTATGCTCCTGGATGCTCAAAATATACTTTACTGGACCCACAATTATTGTTTTAAAGATATGTCAAGCCAATGACAAGACAAAAATTCAAAATAATTCAAAACATCTGTGATCTCTTTAAAGGGGCATTCTGATTTCTTGTAAGGAAAAGTTTTCATTATCAAAAATGTCCTAAGTTATGTCTGAAAATTTTTCTAAAGTATGCTATTTATATCTATGTATCTTCTAGATCAAACTGAATTCATTTTAAAAGGGTTAATTAAAAAAAGAGAGTACTAATTGTTAATTAAGCATTTTGACCTAGTTTTGGTATAATTTTTTATTAGAAGAAACTTTTAAAATACGCAAGAGACATATACTTCTCTACAATTAGGCGTTTAATTTACTGAAATCCATAAATTAGTTTTATTTTCAATAATAAGGGCAATAACTCGATTTCTTCTGATTTTCGATAGGGTTCATCCTCACACCAAATTTCGTCAAAATCTGTCAAACATTGAACCTTCTGGAGTGTTAACAAGCTAAAATTGAACACATTTTCAAGTACAAGAGCAATATCTCATACTGTGCTAAATATTTTTTGATTTTCAATACGGTTTCATGCTTGAGTGATTACAAACTATCATACCAAGTTTCATTAAAATCAGTCCAGAATTGTTCCTTTTTTTTTTTTTTTTTTTTGATCAATTGTGAAAGGAGGGACATGGGTGACAACAATATATACGCTCCCTACTTCATGTAGACGTATAAAAAGTGGAATGTCCCTTTAAGAATATATCATTCACAAAGACTTTTGATCATTTCTCAATTAATCCTGGAATAGTACAATTGGTGATCATTCAAGTCAATACCAACCTAATAAGACATCTTAATATTTAACATACCTATGATGTTTTTCAAGGTTTTCTGGTGTTATATTTTCTAATTTTTCAATAGCATTATCAAAATTCAAGTACAGAAAAGCATCTACAATAAAAAAAATGCTGTGTGATAATCATTTCTCGCATTCAATGAAATGAAAAGGTGCAGACTTTACTTTAAAATAATAGGAGATTATTTGACAATCATTTATCCCATTGAACAAAGATATAAGGTATTTTTTGGAATGGCATGTAGTAATCGGCAATGACACAGACATATAGGGAGGGGATATAATTATGTAATACAGAAAGAAATTGTATTTCATAAAAGCAGTATATCATTTCTAAAAGGGTTTTTACATCAATTATAATCCCAACCCAGTGAACAAAGATCTACATATTATGTTCACATCTTATTTCTCTTTAATATCTGCAACTGGAGAGAAAATTTATAACTGAATCAAATGCCTGAATCAAATGCCTATATGTAGAAAACACTTCCATTTGAATTGATAATTGTTAATTGCTTGATTTTGTACCAACCTATAAAATGTCCTCCAATTACTGTTTTACTATCTATACTATCACTGGGACATATTTTACTCAAAGCCAACAATAACATTTCACTTAATGAATTAGACATAAATGTTCCCTATAAAATACATTAAAATATCAATTGAACACATTCACAAATTAATATGCAATTTTGCAGAAATCAATGACAATAGTTTGTACAGAAACTCAATCAAATTGAAAAAAATCATTTCCTCTTTTTCTTTTTTGCCTCCAATGTAATCTTAAAGGTTTTCTACTGTAATCTAGTTCAAGTGACATTGTCATGTTGGACTCCTTTCATGCTGACAATAATTAATTGTGGGATTTCCTGTTTGGAAATTAACAAAGAGATAAACTTGTAACATAATTTTAATAAGATTGTATGGAGTAGTTTAATTATTTGCATTATCAACTTTTCAAACCTCATTTTATCCAGAATCAGAATCTAATCTTTCACATGATGAAACAACATAAAACTGAGCTCTATCAAGTAGTACATAAAGTATTTAGACTTCAGTTTACTTTATACAGTATTTAACTATAATCATATAAGCATAAATCTAACATGGAGCTACTCTAATACATGTGAAACACTTTGATTAATAATGTACAATTTTCTGTTTATTTCTAATCAAAATGTCATTGTTTTTGTGTTTATATTGATCGATGTCTGATCCTAGGGCCATAGGTTTTTAAACAAAATTAATACTTCAATAAGCCATTGCAATAAACAAAATAGTACCTTCATGTCAAAGATAAATGAATTCAATAGCATTGTTTCAGCAGGTAAATCAAATTCCAATCTTCCAGCCAAAGATAAATTTTGCAGTTTTTGGATTTTCATTACATCTGAAAATTTAGGATCTGTAAAATAAAAATAAAATCAAAACAATGAAGTTTAATGATATATGATAACCTTTTCTAATAGTTTTTAAATGACTTTTCATTGATAAAATTATAAATTTTTGTGAGGTTATAATTAATCAAAAATATGTTTCAAATTTTGGTTGAGCATTGTTCTGTCATTCTAATTAAAATTGGGCAAAACTTTATTTTTCGTTTTATATTACCTTTTTTTCAATATGGCCACTCCAGTTAGGGTCTTAAAGACAAGCCTTTTGAACTAAAGATAACCTTTTGATCTAACCAATCAAATTCTGGTTAATTACCAATACTCACCTTTCTCCAAGCTACTTAAGTCAGTACAAACACTGGCAATAAACTTTGGGTTGATGATAGAAGCTATATGATCTCTGTTAGCTCTGTCTAATATTACCAATGTCCAAACAAGATCTAACTTTTTCAAGGGAGATAAAAATCTAACTTTGGCATACAACTGTTCTGTTAAATACTTCAAGTCATCTGGTATGTTATAGTCTAAGCAAGCTAAGGCTGATAAGATGGGTTGAGTGTTATTCAAAGTAAATGGTTCAAATAAGTTCAAAGTTAATTCTATAAGTACAGAATCTTTCCAACGTAATTTTCCCAGGGATGTTATTGTACGCATCAAATCTGTATTTGATACAACAATATTCCTCTGACTATAAGCCTGTTTTATTACACTGGTTACAGTTTCTAATAAATCGCTATCATAGATGTTTAGTACACCACAAGTATACAAAAGTTTGTTTAAGATTTTCACACTTAACTCACTTAAGTCAAATTCCTTTAAAAGGCTCACAATCTTATTGCGTTGAATTTTAGTAATTGTTATATCTTTATTGCTTGCGGTCAAAAATAAGATATTACACAACTGTTTAGCATCAAACTTAGAAACCAATTCATTTGCCTGCATTATAACGTTCCTGGCTACATCTGTCATTTCTAAATTTAAAAGGTAATATGTTGCACTGATGAGATGATTTGGATCTTCGAATTCCTTACAAGTTTCTTGAACTCTATTGACTGTCTTACTGAATAACTGGAGGGAACTTTCAGTCAAATTGAAAGAAATTTTCTTCTGACTATATACTTCTAAAAGTCTTACTAGGTCTTTTTCGCTAAGTTTGTCTATTCGTGAAATAATGTACAATTCAGCAACAGTTATCAGTGGACAATGAAAAGGGTGTAATTTATAAAGACTAAACAAAAGATTTAAGATATAAGTATCTGGAACATTTTGTTTGTTTTCGTTGTCCAAAGCAAAATGTGAAAAAGCCTTCATTAATCTCTCGTCTTTCATAACAATATCTGTTAAATTAGCGTCTTTTGTGAGGCTTAGCTTTTTACACAAGTGACCAACATAAATTGATGCAGACTGTAAATCAGATACATCTTTTGCTAAATCCAGCATCTCAGGCACGGATTTCTTGATCAATTTCTGTTTAAACTGCTTTTCAACATCTATAACTCTGTCCTCCTTTAGCTCCACATTAGAAGGATTAATTATTTCCGAAATAATTTTGCTTCCAATCAATTTTGATTTAGTACTGAAAGTTTCCGTCCTTAATTTTACTGTGTGTAATATTATTGTATTTGAGATCAGTAAAGGCGGCTTGAAAATTTTTCCAACCGTACATAGTACAGAAAATCGAAACATAATATTGCTGAATATGATTCTTGTGTTGACCTTTTTCTTTGCAACTTTTCTGTTCTGAATAACTAGTTAACTTCAAAACCTCAAACCTGTAAAGTTTAAAACTACATTTGAGAAATTTAATCATCAAAGTATTTTAATTTGGCAGATAATAAAATGTGACAATTAACATTATTGTGTAATTGTAAGAATCTAAAAAAAATTATATTCTCTGAACATTAGTTTTTAAGCAAAGCAGAAAGTTTTAACATTTTTTCCTTATGGGTTGTATAGAGGTTTTCCAAATTCTTTATGTGTATAGGATCGGCGACACTGATGGCATCAATTTACACCATTCCAATTATCACTATCACATATGGCCCTTCAGCATTAGTGACTTCATCAAACACATAGTTTTAGCTGAAACTGCAAGAACCATAGACATCTGATTAAAAATTGGAATAGTGCAAACAGATGCTATCAGTGTACTGATACACATAAAGAATTAAGTAACACTCTTCACAATGCCTTTAAAGAAAATTGATATATCAGCCTCAAAATAGTACTGTTAGTCTCAGAATGTCACCTGAATGCGTTGATAAAAATATGATTTTTCGTAAGTTTACATTGAAAAGAAACACACTTTTCTCTTTGAAATTTCAACCAAATAAAGACCAAAAATTTTGGCTGACAATTGTCCTCTGTAAAAAAAAACAAACAAAATGAAGACAGAATGTGTACCAGTAGCCTACTCGTGTTAATATCTTTATCAATGTAAAGACATTCTAAGACTGATAATACTATTTTGAGTTATTCTAATTCTGATGAAAATAATGGAAAAAATTTTAAAAAAATTTACTTTTTGTTCAGACAATAGGCTACTGCTAGAGTTCAGTTTTTTCTGATTTTTTTTTAAAAATAACTTTCACATGTTACCTGTAAATATTCCTTCCCTGCTCTAGTAATCAAGTTTTTTAAAGGCCATGGTTTTGCCACTTTCGCTGGTTCATTTGAGTTATCTTAGAACTGTAAGAAAATCACATTTAATTCCTTCAAATAATCTCAAACAAGCAATCTTACTTCATCTTTATTTCATTCACAAGCTTATTTCTGAAAATTGGGGTATCAAAAAGTTGAATGTCTCCGACACCCAGACATTTTTTTTTTGCAGCTGTGCATTCCACAAAGTGTGGCTGGATGAATGAGTTTACACATAATGCACAACGTCCTTAACTGTTCTTCAAAATGGAAAATCCTACGACAAATAGCTGCTGGTCCTTTTATCTTTCAAACACAGATAATTATGAATACTTGAAATGCACAGTAAGCTGATTGGCCCCCCAAAAATTGCAAATGTCTCGACTTTAACTTTAAGGATTATAGGTACTTTTGCTTATTTGTCAAATATTTCATTTCCTAACTGAAGTGACTCTGACTCGAGACATGGAAAGTAGAAGGAAGTGAACAACTAGTTCTGATAACTGTAGAATAAAGTGTGGTTTAGCTAATGACATGACCATTAACCACAGTTATACTTGGATCAGTTGGTTAGAGCCTAGTAGTAGTACTAGTAGACAGTGCAGAGCGACTCGGAGTACGAGATACAACTGCTCAGTAGTAGGTGAGTTGAGCCTACTCAGTACTGGCAGTAAGGAACAAAGCAATAGAAATTACAGATAAACTTATTAAAACATACGATTAAGGTAAATAAACATTAGATTTGGAATACAATAGAAAGTATTTGGGTAAATAGGCCCTAGTAAATTCTTCAATCAATCTTCGTTACCGGCGCAGGCCGAAGGAAGGTCAAACAAAATTTGAACATCAGTATTTCCCAAAACGAATAAAGTCCATATTAATATCATTTGAATCGTGACAATTTGACAAAGTATAACCATCTAGCTATTCTCCATAACAAGATATCCGTAAACACTAAAATGCAATAACCATTATCAACCCAAACCAAAATATCATAAATTGTACGCAGCCACATGCAGGGGAAATAACTTCATTCGAAAACTTGCACTAGACCACAAATAATAATATCGAACCTAATAGTCCGATAAAAAAAATTCTAGATTGGTGCCTAGAACCTGAACATTTTGAACAACCGCAGTCAGATTTAAACTTTTAAAATTTGAATTTTTTTCAACTGGCTATCAGCGGGATCGACTTAATCATCTCAATGGGTTAAATGTGGTGTTCTAGCTTGAATGTGTATCATCATCATGGCCGTTTATGGCCTCCATTTGCTTTATTCAAGACACCTAGCTGGTCATGAAAAATTGGAATGGTGCAAATCGATGCAAGTAATAAGCTGATGATCGTTAAAAGATGTACATAGCCATAATAATTTGTTTCTGCAATTGTTTCTGGATTATTAAGTCGCCTGAAAATACAAATGCAGTGAGCATATATCGCAACCGGTAAAACAGACTGCCCCGCAAAGATATTAGCGATAGGCTGTAAAGGAAATTTTGTGGGGGTGACATCATAAAACACTTAGTGTAAGTCGAATAGCAGAAACCACAGACGTGATTGAAAACTGAGATGGTGCAATTTGATTCTATCAGTGTCAGACCAAGTCCAAAAACTTTGGATTTGAGTTGAAATAAACTTTAGTGGCCAGTGTCGTTCTGGAAGCAAGCCACAAACAGCTTGATCCATGTATTTGGTATGAATAAAAATAATGATTAAGGTTACTTACCTGAAAGTTAGACATAATTCTAATGTTCTATTACATATTACCTACCTCCATTGTACATAAAACGACTTTATATAATTTTTTCGGGACAATGGGCAGTTGTTTGTTCGATCTGATCTTTGTTATTTTCATCGAATATACTTATTTACTACGCACATAGAGCAATAAATTACTACCCTTCTTCAATATCGCTCAACAATTGATGCATTGAGAACTATTTTGACAGTGAAAATATTTTTTTATTGTAGCAAGACAGGAATAAAGGTATACCAAACGGCCTCCGTTAAAGTTACGCCAGAGCTCTGCAATCAGATTCAGCTTTACGGAAATTGCCGAATGAAGGAACACAAGAAAATATAATTATAACAATAACTCTATAAACGGTAAAAAATCATTCTTGACATCGATTACTGCTAATTTCTTAAGTTGGAATGTAGGCGTTCACAGGCTTAACTGTGGATTTTGAATATCAACTTCATCCCAGGCTGGAAATTTAGTTTCAATATTACTTGTTAATTTGTCTATTATTGGTTTAAGGGATTCAAATAATAATTGACCCCCAGCGGCTGAGAGGTGAAGACCATCACCTAGCATTTCTTTCCAATTCTGAAAAAAAAAGATATATTTCACTAAGACAGGTTAATCTTTTCTGTACCCTATGAGATTTTGACTTAAAATGATTTATTCAATGTCTGTTATATAATTTTGCGAATATGCGTTGGAATATATTTCCGCTTGCGTGCTCTGTCGTTGAATGCATTTTTGTGTAGATTTGTAATAAATATTGTTTAAACAAAAAAAGAAGTTTATTTTGGTATTATACCTATATAAGATACGATTTTGCAAGCTTTGATATTATGTACATGTTATTTCACATTTATATTTTTATGTATATGAAAACCCTGAATACCTCATGCTTCAGCATGTCGTTATATAAATCAACCAGAGATACGCCCGTTTCTTTCGCTATTTTATTACAGCTAGAAGCATATTTTCGTGTGGTTTCTGAATCTTTGGTAGAAGCGTGTCCTGAAAAGATAAAATTTACATTATCATTATACATAAGAATGTCGAAACTTTAAGTGCTCCGACACTCTCGCTAATCCGACATTATTTTGCGGTCCCAGTCGGATTATGCAAAGTATACTGTGTACATTTTACCTTATAACACGCGAGTCTTAGGCACACTGACACTTGTACGATTTCTGTTTGCGCAATGCCACATACTTAGGGTTGCCTATGAATAATGTCTTCGTGCATGAACACTATGCAAAATCGACGCAAACACTGCCGATTTGCGGGGACAAAAATAGTACGATGATAATAACTTTAGGAACTGTTTATCAACGGATGAAGCATAAATGTCTCTGGGATGAACCTGAATGCAGCGCAACCTTTATTAGACGAACTTGATTGTTGCATACGTGAACGCTCAAACGAATTTGCCAATTACGAATTTGACGCACATGTTTCAAGAATTTGCCAGTTGACTTCTGTGTGACGTAAGACGAACTTGCCTAACGTGTTACCACCCTAACACGAACTTGCCTAGCGTGTTACCACCCTGAGACGAACTTGCCTAACGTGTTACCACCCTAAGACGAACATGCCTAACGTGCTACCTACCACCCTAAGACGAACATGCCTAACGTTTTACTATCATAAGACAAGCCTCCTATCGATGAGCTTTATTTGCGTGTGAACTTGACAAGGGTATTATGAACGAGTAATGAGCTCGGCGTATTTGAGATAGTTGGCTAAAAAATGTTCCGCACGAACGTGTCTAATGAATCTTCCAGAGTTTTAAGTCGGTATTAACGAACCGAAATACTCTTGAGAATGTGCACCCCATGCATCATTATCGTACGCTGGACACGTTATCAATATAATTTTTTCTCTTTCTATTCCAATTGACTGAAAAATAAATATAAATGTTAAAACTCAACAAGGATATTGTTATCAACTGAACTTCGTCGTTTATATTGAGGCTTAAACAGTATTGCTGTTTCCGCAACAGAAACCATATACTATAATATTTTGCAGAGGGCGATCGAAACATCACAGTAGACTAATAGAGTCAGTCAGAATCCTTTCTGTTGGTTGTAATCTAGTTTTACTGCAATATGCATATCATCACATGTGATCAAAATAAGCAGAATTTTGTGAGATCAACTAAATAAAAATACCTGTAAGTATTCAATCATTTCCGTCATATTTGTTGTAAATTCATTTAATGGCACATGTTGTCGAATATTATCATCATTATTAGAATCGTTAGCTCCTAGAAACAGAGTTACACCAGCCAGGTCCTTGGTAATGTCCGCAGTTACTATTTTTGGGAGCATAAATTTGCACCATCTGGAGTTAAAGCCAGAGAATCCACGATTTAAAACGTCACATTTCCTAAAAAATGGAAATAGGAAAACGGATAGGTTATTTGCGAAAAAGAAAATATATTAAACGAATAGTTATATTGATTCATTCTTTTCCCCAATTCGCACAGGACAAAGTTATTATCAAAAAATTATATATGTACAGCGTCTGAAATTTGAAGTCTGATAACATGCAAATCCCTTTTCAAATCATATTAAAGGAATAGGCCTACCGTCGTAAGACATTTCAGAATTTAGACCCGACGTCCGATTCTTTAATAATCTGATTGTCGAAAGTGGTTATAACTTAAAAGATCCTTTCTTCCATGGCGTTTTTGGTCTTTTCAAGTGCAGTTATTTCCCAATATTTTGTGCTGTACGGAATTAGTACATGTATAAATATGAAATGATAGAGATATAAAGAGCATAAAAACCTTTGAAGATGGTCAGCTAATAATGCTCCCCAGCATCCTCCTTGTGGCTTAAAACTATACTTGAAAAAAAAAAAAGAACAATTTTTGGTAGACTAATTTTATAAGTAGGACTACTTAGTTCTTAGTAAACGATGCCTATATCCCTTACAAAAATATACCTGTATTCTACTTTAATAACAAGTCGTACGCTATGTTTCCAACATCATATCATCTAAACGTTATAATCCAAATTTAAAAAATATATATATAGCCTACACACATTTTTCTTTAGTACGTCTAATTTGGTATGAAGTCTTTACAAGTTTACTTTACCTGAGTAATTGAATCACCAAACAAGACGATTTTCGGCCAAGTGTATTCTTTTTGATTAACAGACATGCTTCTTTTGAATATATTTACAATCTCCAAATTTAATGATAATATTTTTTTAGTGGATTTATTGAACATTGGCAGAAAAAGTGCTTTATCACTTGTATCCTCAAAACCAAAGCATGCGTTCAGGTGGCACAAGTATATTACTATGACTTTGTCCTAGATTTTTCGAGTTTCAAGCTAGACCTAGAATAGATTTATGTTTTGCTTGTAAACTTACGAAAAACGAGACATCTTCACATCCCGAAAAAGATTCTTTGTTCCTCTCAATATTTATAAAATATCTCTAGAGTCATATGATTAACCTATTTAGTTGCAAATGAACAGAGCGAATCGGTCGAATAGCGGGAATATCGTGTATCTATTATTAGAATTGGGGATATCCTAGGAAAAATGAAGGTCGATGTAAATTGTTGACAATTTTGATTATCTAAAGCGAAGTCAGTAAATCACTGTATATCAAATCAATAACTTCAAGAATGAGTTCACTTGTTGCAGAAGCTGTACAAGCTGAAATTGGAGGTAAACTTCTCTTGATATTATTCTGTTAATGTTTAATTTACATCATTTGTTGCGGAGACTGGAGCCAAAAGGGAGATAACTTTCTCATTGGCCCCTTCTTAGTGGGCAGTAATAGTATTATGTTCTGCTTTTCTGCTCTTGTTAGAGCTAAAGAAGACAGTCAACACCATACACTGATACAGGCTGGAATTTTTTTTCAAGGACAGTTGCATTATTAGCACCTGGTTGAAAGGTAAAGGCTAGATTGAAAATCCATATCTCATTAAGATTCTTTGACTGTCAAGAATGAATAATCTCTGTTAGTGTTAGTGGCAAACATCTTGCCACCTCACTTCGTGTAAAAAAGGATGATTTTGATGTAAATTGTACCTTGTATTACAGCATATGAGCCATGGCCTGACAATGCCTGTTTGTATCAACCATATCAAGGTAAGGCAATTAGTGATAGTGGCAAGATCTGCTGAATAGGCCAAGCAGGATCGGATCAGATCAAAATTTCTTTTCCAAAGATACTGTACATTTGTTTTCCTATTTGACACTTGAAAATTGGATAAAAGAGATAGGAGACAAAGAAATATGCTTAAACCCCCAAACCTAGAGCATTGTATACTGCATTGGACAGAAAGTCTAACTCTTACCATAGGCAAGAGTTATTAATTATTAAGGTTGGATATTGACTATTGACTGTTTTTATCTAGTGATACTAGTTGATGTGTCATTACACAACATATATATAACATATAAATATCTTAGTGTTGCTACTATAAGCCTCAGTTAGATTTCTGACACATAGAACTAATGAGGATAATTATTGGTTTCAGTTGAACAGATAACATTCCCTGACTATGCTACTTGTTTAAGTGTCAAAACGTTTCTACACATGTGTAGTTTAGACTTTCATACAGAATTAAGAATCAATGCTGAAGAAATGTCTCCATCTGGTAAGTAAATTTTATTATCAATATCTGTGCTGTTTACAGTCAGACGTGTCATGTAAAGTCCAAACCACTTCAACAGAATAAAATGAAATAAAACTCTATAGATATAATAGTATGACAGTACACTATGTTCACTAGATAATATTCAATACTTAATCCATTTCAGGGAAAGTTCCATTTATTCACGTTGGAGCTTTTTTGGTTGCAGAACTTGATCCAATTATAGCATTTGTGAATACAAGAGTAAGTGAAGCTACTTATAACTCAGACCTTAGCAGCCTAGTTTAGTGGAATTAAAATTGGAATGGTGCAAATCAATGTTATCAGTGTCCCAATAAGTTTTGAAAACACTTTGGCAACGCCATCAAGCGTGATTTGGACACAGGGTACCAACCCTACTTATTAGATTATTATAAACCATATTGATTTCATCACCTTAATTATATATTCAGGGTTTCCATTTAAGCCGAGAATTGAATGAAAGTGAAAGATCTGAAATGAGAGCCTACATGGCTTTAATAGAGAATATTCTAGTCAATGCTGAGGTAATAACTTTATGATATATTTTTGTTTTATTGATTTTGATTATATAGCACATAGCTTAATTAGCTTTTTGTCTGGAATCAGCTATGAAAGATTTAATGATATTGGCACAATTTTGAAAATCTATTTTGAGTTTAAACAAAATATTATGTCATTATACATAATCTTTCTGCCAATATGCGGCCTTTAAAAGATGGTGTTTTTATTTCAGTTATATTTAGCCTGGGTAGATGAAACAGTGTCTGAAGAGGTAATATTTCTAAAGATTTGTGGTTTTTGGTTTCATGTTTCATATTATCTTTCCATAAGTATTACTTGCTTTTAAAAATAAAGGCTCTCTGATGATGTGTTGTTGGTATCGTAAATTGCAATTTCTTAGCTGGATTATTCAGCTCATATTTGATACCTAGGTTGCTTCTGAATACATTACTCATAATCCCTTTTGATATAACTTTTATATTGGAAACTAAATGTTAAACTATACTATCTCTTAGAATGAACATAAAATTTAAATTATCAAACTTGGTTAATATATATATTCATCACTTGGACTTACTAGATGTCATGACTAAAGAATGGAACCGCTATATAAGAAGATATGTCCATTCAACTAAGTAAAAGTTTCAAAATTACTTACTGTAAAGGATTATTACTAATAATTTTATGAATTGATATGATTATTATATCATATCATATATTATAATGGTATGGTTTTTACACCAGGTAAATTCACTAATGAACAAAGAATCATGTTGATCAAGTTTCAAATTTCAACTCTTTGATCATCATAAGAGGTAGTATACCTTTGAAAAGAATGTATTCTGTTTCAGATTACCAAACCTAGATATGGTTACGTCCACCCCTGGCCATTAAATAGATTATTACCATGGCAGAAACAGCGTAGTATGAAGGCTAGATTAAAGAGTATTAGTTGGTCTAATAAAACTATTGATGAGGTCGGTGTTGATTATTATCATTTTTGGGCAGTCACATTGGCTAAGTGAGATAGGCGCTTTCTCGCTAATCTGAAGGTCCAAGGTTCAATCTTAACTAAGAGCATAATAATATCTTTGGATTTCAACCTTGTTTCCTCCTCTCAGTGATGCAGGTCATAAAGGCTGGAAATAGCGTGCAGTAGTTCAGATGTTACAATAAACTGAAGCCCTGAGTGCTACAGGATGTGCAAAAAGAGATCCTAGTGAAAATGGGTATTTTTATTTGTCCTTTATGAATGTCATAGAAGCTTCAGAAATCCAAAAACCAAATTGCACACTGCATGGTGATCAGCTTACGATTTGAAGAAATATAATTTTTTAAAATCACAGGTATGTGAAGAAGTTAAAACTTGTTGTCAAGCTTTATCTGAAAAATTAGATAATAAACAATACTTTTTTGGCACCAGGTAAGAGTTTTCTGATATTAAACATAATTGAATACATGTATATAATTTCTTATATATCTTTCTTTCTTCTACTTGTCTAAGTTCAGTAGGGATGCAGGCTGAAAATAGGTCATTTGTCTGAAGATTGCATAGCGTGAAGTTCTGAGTAACATCAATTCTAATTTTATATAATCAGGTTTTATGTGTGCTTTAGGAATATTTAGTATGAAATCATTAAAGTACAATATTTTATTTGAAAGGAGGGATGATAGTTGTGATAGAATACCTCAACAGATATATAATAAAGGCATGCTCCTTAAGCAACAGTTAAGCATGTCATCACATATAACCATGATATAAAGGTTACCGGTACAAAACTTCTTTTCAAAACAATAACTTGATCATAAAGATGACCCAAGTAAATATTTGAACTTATATTTTGTAGACCGACAGAATTAGATGCTCTGGTATTTGGTCATTTATATACCATATTGACCACAAGGTTACCAGTTAGTAGATTTGCTGTTATAGTAGAAGGTTTTAGTAATCTGGCAGCATTCTGTAAACGTGTGGAGGAAAATTTCTATAAAAAGTTTGGCCGTGAATATTAACTGCCACAGTGTGAATGTGAATTGACTACCATATGAAAGGAAGTGTCATTTAGTTATAACAAGAAAGGGAAGTTTAAAACTAGTTGTATGGTGACAGACCTATTGTAATTGTAGAAAGATTCAAAAAGTTTGATTTAACTCCCCAAAAAATAAATGAATTGTTTTTTTATTTAATCTCTGGAGCTCCACTTAAAAAAGGAAGTTGCATCTTGTAGCTCAAATTTGTTTATTTAGAAAATAGAAATGAAAATAAACTCAGTTAATAAACAACATTATAAATATACTACAGAGATTCAATGATTTCCAAAACTTTCAACTTTCAGTAAATTTAGGTCAAATAAGTTTATCTTTGTTTTGAAACATTTCCACATTATCAATTGATTTTTCGCTGAGGAAACAAAAGTAACATAAAACTGAGGCCCTGGGACCTGTAGGATGTCCATCGATCTCTCAACAATGTAATGTCTTAGCAAGTTTGTAAGTATATCAAATTTAAGTGAATTTGAATTAAAGCTTTAAAATAGTACCGATAATCTTAGAAAATCTTTGCGTTCACAAAATTCAATATACCACCAAACTTGCTCTGACAATAGGCAAAAGGTTTATACTGGAAAATTGTGTCTTGCACACTGCATTTTAACTGACTATGGTATTCTTTTGATCATAAAAGTTTTCAAACAATGTTGTAATCATTGATGAGACAATATAGGTAAACCACTTATATGAGACAAAAAATATAAATAAGACTATACTGTATTAGTTAGAAAATCAATGCAATATTAACAAGTGAAGAACATAATAATAATAATAATAATAATAAAGATAAAGAAAAGTGTAACAGTTAATAAGTGCATATATTACTAAGCTTATCAAATTGTATACAATCTACAAAATGATTATGTAGATGATAGTGCAATATATAAGATACAAAATTCAGCAGACCTTGATAAAGCAATGACAGAAAATTACTTCTTTCTTATCTAAAAATAAAAATTTACACAAGAATATTCATTATTTATTGTTTGATTCAAAATAATTTAAAATATCTTTAGTAAGAAATTGCACTATTGTTTGAGCGAAAAGTTTTTTTTTTTTTCAATATTTCCCATTATTTTTTTGATAATTGGAATAGCAGCCTCAAAATAGTACTGTTAGTCTTAGAATGTCTTTGCGTTGATAAAAATATAAACATAAACACATTAGATCTACAGGGAGGACAATTTTCAGCCAAAATTTGTGAATTTTTCGGTTGAAATTTCTAGGAAAGAAATGTTTCTTTGCAATGTAACCTTGCAAAAGATAATATTTTTATTAACGCATAGACATTCTAAGACTATTAGTACTTGAGGATGATATTCCAATTCTAAAAAAGAAATATCAAAAACATTCAAAAAACTTTTAAAATTGCTCAGACAATAAATATTGTTTATTAAACATAAAAAAATCAATAGATATATGTAGGACTAGTACTTTAAATATATCCTTAGCAGGAATAATTTTTGAATTATCAAAAATAACTTTTCAGTACTAATGCACTTAAATTAAGTTAAAAATAGCACAAAGTCATGATTAGCAGTTGATAGAGGCAGATGATAAAAACATTCAAGGCATTAATTCGTAAGCTTTAGCCAAGTATGATTTAGGAACCAGACCTATAGAACCTTTATATTCCCCAACCCACCAATTTTCACTGTCGAAATCTTTACTAATAATATGTATAATATCACCCTTATTAAACTTTAACTCATTATCTGTATCGGTAGAACAATCCCATTTACCAAAATACATATTCTCAAAGTCTTCAGCAGGATCGTTGGTCATACCAATCAGTTTTGGAACACGCTTTTTTGGAGTTTGGGGTTGAACAGGAGGTTCAGGTAATGGAACATTAGGAATAGAAGGTGGTGCCATTTTTGGCACTGACTGAGTTGAGACCTTACGAGGAGCTGGTAATATTGGGGGTTGATCTTCACCCACTACTTCATATGTTTCCTGTTGTTCCACCTGGGGTATTTCATACTCTTCTCCATCATCTACTATAGGTGTTGCTGGTGGTTGACCACGTGGTGGTGCTGGTCTGATAATATCTTCAATAGCTTCATATAACTCTTCAGATACTATCAAACACAATATAAAGTAATAATTAGTTAGAACAGCTCTCAAGTTTTCCAACATATTATGATACAAAAACCATAGTTCAAGTTAATGCGCCTTCACACCATAGCAATTACCAGATGCTTATAATTGCCAATAATGAAAGTGGTCATGAACTTGGAACTCACAATCGAGATTTGTGTTCTAAGTTGATTTAACTCAATATAATTAACTTTTACATTACAAAGTTTTGGTTTACATTAATTACAAACTCCAATTATAATAATAAAATACAGATAGATTAAATAAATAAAACTTACTGGGTTCATTATGACAAGATTCAACTGCTTCTCTCCAAGAATTAAATTCTTCTTTATTCTCAGCCAAAAACTAGGAAATGAAATAAAGGTACGATAAAATGACCATCAAACTTTTTATGATAACAATTCATTTCAACGCAGCTTTTATCCTCAAAATAAGAGAAAAAAAACGGTAACAGTTATTATAAGTGAATTTTGACACAGTTTACAAGTATTTTTGATTTGAATTCAGAATTCATTGATTAAGAAAATGAACGTCTCCAAAATGATCTATATATCAGTAATTTACTAAATTCAACAATATTTTAATCACAAGTAAGTGGAAGCTCATGACTTACTTCATATGTTCTTTTACCAGGACCAACCAATTCAAATGATAATTCTTTTTTGGCCCCACTTACTAATTGAGGTGCCTCTCGAAATTCATATCCTACAATAATTAGATTGTGTAGATTAGTGCAGTTCAAAATTAAAAGATGATTGAAGATAATCTAATTCAATCTGAACAATCTATTGTGTCAAAAAAGCGACCCATTCAATGTTCCAAAACTTGGCAACAGGAATACAGTAATTCCACAAAGTAATTGAAAATTTAAAAAAGCTTTGAATTAACTAGGTCTACTAGCAAACTGATAACAATTTCTAAATTATATTTCTTAAATTATTTTGCAAATAAAGACTCACCATTTCTGGGTGTGTCTCTTGGTCATATAACATTATTCAAAAATTTGTGTCAAATTATTGCAGACAAGTTTAACAAGAAGATGATTATCAATTTCCACTGTTCAAAATCTGGACAAAAACTAAGAGAAATTTGAAAATAAAATAAGACTAACCATTGAGAGGAAATGCTCCATTTTGTTTTTTGTCTGTGGGTTTTTCATAATAATACAGTGCAGCAGAATGTATAACACAATATCTTTTTTGGTAGCTAATCTTTCCTATCAGACCTAATACAAAACAAAGCAATATACATATAGCTTATCATAAGTCATCTTTACAATGTGAAGCAATAGCCACCTTTCTTGTATTACAATTGCAAATGTAGCAAGTTGATTTCATTAGATTGTACACTGTGGAATACAGCCAATCAGTGCCCTGATAGATAAACTGAAAACAATTTTGCTGCCGGTTTAATCAAGGGCTATGATTGGCAACTTTCGAGTATAGTGCTTAACGTAGAAGTCTCTCCATGTACATGATTCCAAATAAATAGTTCAGAGAATTTAGATATAAACAAACCTTTTCTACGTTTTTCTAACCAGCCAGATTTTAATGGTTGGTTTAAACTAGCTGCTGGTGTGACTCGAATATCTTCAAAACACAATATTAGAATTTAAATAACATGGACCTATGATATCTTATCTGACAAAAATCATATCAAATCATACATGTAATTTAGAGTTTTTCCAATCCTTCTTCAATAAGTACTTGTAGTTATGGATATGGATGGATAATTACTTATTGTTATGGATTTATCTGATACAGGGATTATGTTAAATAGTTATGTTACTATGTAGCTCGGAATACTCTTATTGGCTACTATACAAATCTTGTTTTCTTTTTATCTTTTACATTAATATAAACTTATTAAGATTATCAAATCTTTACCATAGTATAAATAAAACTTACTTTCAGTATATGGTACCTCCTCTTCACTATTTTCCACTATGACCACTCCCTCCAGTAAAAATAGACTCATCTGAAAAATTAACACTTATTAGCAATATTTCCACTAGGGACACCTGGCTATGACAATCTTAGAGATTTTTTGGACATTCTCTTTCTGATGATGCTGTACATTGTATCAAATATAATTAGTTAATTCTACTCAAACATCTAGACTCCTAGTTAACCATAATTTCCATATGGATTTTTTCATCTAAAAGGTGTCAGACATCAGATATTAGGTGATCTTCAGTCAAGTCTTAGTACTGTTGGCTTGTAACCTGTTTAAAACCTAGTGCATCTTTAGAGCAAAGCATTATCAAAAGTAAGTCCCACCTTATGTGTTACAAGTTGTAAATATGTTTTAAAGTTCATATTACAGGGAAAACACAATGATCTTGAAAGTGATAATAGAAACTCTTACCATCTGCTCTAAGGGAGTTATTAGATGTATTACTAATATCTGGTTTTAAAGCATTATATTCTTCTTGTATCTTATTAATCAATTCTAATATCTTAGTTTTATGTTTCTTTACTTTATCACTCAATTTCTCTGTTTTTATAGTTTCATTCATAAAAAGTTGAACCTCTGAAATTAACAAATATTATTTGCAAATTCATAGTGTGAATCAAATTTTAACAAAACTGCAATTTATCAAAAAACGATGAAAAGTTTTTCTAGTCTCGCCATGAATGCTATAAAGGGGGTGTAAACGGTAAGGCCATGATGTCTATTTTGTCCACACACTTCTGCCATAGTATGAGAGTCACTTGCTCTTCAATTTCAAGATAGCCTACATTTACCATCATTTTATAGACTTCATTTTTGTGAAGCTGAAGAAATAACAAGAGTGAGTGAGCATTAAGTATGGCTGAGGTGGACAAGTTCCTCTTCCTCTTACTCAACTCTAAGTCTTATTTTAGGCCTTTTATTAGTCATATTCTTTGATTTCTTCTAAAACAAACAACCAATATCGGTACTAGGCATAGGCCACTTAATTTGTTATTCTGGTATAACTTCTTCCACCAATTGCCTGAAGATAATGATTGTCCATGCAAGTTGCAATAGTACCGGTACCTCATATCGCACAGGGTGCGTTGTTGTATCCTAGTACTAAGTTAGTAAGAAGTAGGCCTGACCTTGTGGTATTTTTGCTGATATGAATACAATGCAACTTACCAAACAAAATTTGTTTGATGGATTCGTTATATGTGGCCATTTTACGAAATTTTAAACAAGAAACGTCCTTTGTAAGGCTTTTCACAAACTTTTTCTAAACTTTCACCATATTTTCTTCCTGGTTCTTGATACTTCCTCGTGTGACGTAAACAAGCTATGATTATCCAGTCTGGTCAAACTTTTTTGTTTTATTATCCAGACACGAACCTGATGAAGTATTACTCTATGGGTTTGTTAGCTTACACCTATGACCAGATTTTTTGACGAATATTTGTATTGTTTGTTGAACGATAAATTTACATTCTTAAGATTCTACTCGGTAGCTCGGAAATTCTGCTTTTAATCCAAAAACTCGATTTGAAACACTCCCATTAACCTAATAATGTTTAGCAGCTGTCACACCTTTGTCGACTTCAAAACTACTATTAACCCCGTTTTGCCACTTTTAGACTAGAATAAATATTAAGATATTGTTTAGATTCTACCAAGTGTAGTATCCAGAAATGTCTGTTTTTAATCCAAAAATTTGATCATGTTTTTCGATATCAGGTTATTCTGGTTTGATACTTATGTTGTTATGTTCTTCTTTTTTTGTAGGTTGTATGTTCGGTTAATATGGGTATGGAAGTTAAGAGAGAATATTTAAAACTTACAAATTCTATTTTTCAAAATATTATTATTATTTCATTGTCGGAATAGACAGATTTATAATTCCCATTTATTGATTTATTGGTGATTGTTTGTTCATTGCTTTTCATTTTTATTGTTCTTTTTTGTTATGATACCCACATTTTTGAATAATATTTCTTTTTTGTCCATAGATTAACGGTATACTGTACTACCCATGTTCAGTATAAAAAGTATTGAAAAAATAGACAACTATTCAATATTTTATTTATGAGCATAAACTAATGAAAAAAATATATAACATTTTCTAATTTAATAGTTATACAAGCAATTAATATTTGTAACATAAAAATGTGAACAAACTCTAGAATCCATGTCCAAAACCTATAATGAAATCTTTTACATCCTTCTATAAGAACATGCAATACTCTATGGTAATCTAAGTATATTTTCATCTGTTACTATGAGAACTAAAAAAGAAAAAGGATTTAAAACAGATTTAGTTTCCTCTTTCAGAACAAAACTATACTCCCAATATGATTGATATTATGGATCGTGCAGATTATCATCTTCACTATGGCCAATTTATTACGTATTTCTGCGATTTGATGGGATTTTTTACGACAGCCAAACGGGGCCCTCGATTTCGTGAGTACTCTTATTTAGAGTCTTTCTGTAGAAGGCTCAGTTTTACTGTATTCGTCAGTATACAATCGAATAAAGTTGATACGTTCACAAACTTCCGCGAAACAAGACAAAAGGCCATTGCAGTCAATGCATAAGATGAACATTGAATTTAAAGATATTCATTTATCGTCATTTTTGTTCTAGTTTAAAAGAGGCAAAACGGTGGTAAGGGTGATTTTGATGTCGACAAACATTGCCTATTGTTAGTAATTACAAACTTGATGGGGGTGTTTCAAGTCGAGTTTTCGGATTAAACGAAGAAATTACGAGGTACTACACCTATACTAGAATCTAAAGAATATTTACTTATCGTAATATCTAACCTAGTCTAAAAGCGGCAAAAGGGTGTTAATAGTAGTTTTGAAGTCGACAAACGTAAGCAAGTTTTTCTGGCAAAAATCTCATAACTACGTTAGAAATTCAAGCAATCTCGCTCTCTGAGTCTCCGATATGACCAGTGGACGTATGTGTTGGTACGAGGTTTAATTGCCCCATTGCTCCGGCTAGAGGCATCAACACAAGCAGGGTATACTTACTCTACCCTTCCCCTCCTATATCCATTTTCATTAAGAAAGAGCCCCCTCCATTATTTACTTAATCATATAATATTGTTTTATTGTTTTTAAGTGTATAATTAATTTTTGTTAGTTGTAGGCACATGCAACAACTTTAAATGAATAATAAATATAATTCTTATATTGTTTTTTCTCTTCATTTTCCCCTATTCATTTTCCTGGTCGTTACAATGTTAGGTTTGTGTTTTCGTTCCTCTATTTCACCTGCTCGGTACACGGTGTACTAATCCTTTTCATTCTATTTTTAGGTAACGGATGGAAATGGTAACCAACAACAACTAAAGCAAACCAACAACAACCATACCAAACTAACGACAACCAAACCAAACCAAACCAGAGAAGTTAAGTCAATCTCGTTTTTACGGATATACTTCATAGTTTAATAGCTCAGATGTAGCAAACCTTGCTGCCTCCCCTACTCATATCTCTCACGAGTTAGGTTTGTGTTAGTTTTCCGTTAGGTTTCATGTTAGGTTAGATATGATAATTCGGCCAGCAACATAATGATTCGTTTTACTTGTTTTCTGATTAATAGAGCTATGATAGGGACTACGATAGGGCCGTTTGAGATTCGAGTATGGGACTAAGCAAGGTTCAAAATTTAAATTATCCCTCCGGATATTTTTAGTTATATCTGTTTGAGATATTTTGGTCCGACTTAACAGGAAAGATGAGATGTGTGTAGAGAAGATGAGATGTATGTAGAGAAGATGAGATGTGTGTAGAGAAGATGAGATGTGTGAAGAGAAGATGAGATGTATGTAGAGAAGATGAGATGTGTGTAGAGAAGATGAGATGTGTGTAGAGAAGATGAGATGTGTTTCCACAAGATATAATGTGACTATTACATTAATGTTATTGAGATTTTACTGGCTATTAACTATGACTTTGATATGAATTTTAGAAAACATCCCCTAAATTCAATTAATGATTTAGATATTGAGAAGCTACGAGATCTACGCTATGGCTACCAGAAACTAGGCCTATCCATAGGGTGTTGTGTTAAATAAAGATTTTTTTTCAATTATCCATAACTATGCTCACCCTTTTGTGCTACACACAATCACACCCTCGAATGTTAGGTTTGCTAAGGGTAGGATTTGTGTAGGGCTCACATGCGTTTTGATTAGGTTCGTCTTAGGTGTTGTAGGGACTAAACTTGTTAGGGTGTTATTAGGCTTGTTTTGCTGGTTGAGTTCGTATGATCGAGATTTGTTGGCCAACGAATCATAGAGGTACTGTAGGGCCTAGAGGTGTGGGATTGTACCTTGATTAGTAACGGAAGGGCTTACATGTTAAACATGTATATGAATATATTGGAAACATTATGCGTCTTAACATTAGTATGTATTTCTATATACGTCCGAGTATAGCTTCCGAGGTGCTTTCGCATTAGGTCCGAGACAGGTTTCCATTGATGTCCGAGACTCATCTATGGTCTTCCTGTCTGGCAAATCACTGAAGACGGAAGATGAACATGTCATAGTTAAAAATCTCTGTATATGTAATAGTATTGTATATGTAATTGTATTGTATATGTAATAATTATATATTGTAACACCTTGTTTTTAGTGTACACAATCCGGCGTAAAATTAAGCACCCCCTCCCTTTCTACCATGAAAAACAGCACATTTTTAGAAAGCACACTGGCCTCAATTCCTAGTGAAAAATGCAAGACAGGTTGTCTAAATTCGTAATATTGACGCATTCAACGCCGGTATACGTCAATATTTTCACGCGGAGTGAGCATAATATAATATAATACAATTCATTTAGGGCTATAGGGCCGCAATATCAAAACAATATGCGTCTTCGAATATTTTATTACATTCATAATATGAATTATTTTACTAAGCAGGTGTAGTGTGTCCCAAATCATTACAGGAACAACTGGTAATAGATGGTACCTGAAATGAATGAATATACCAAATACACCTTGCATTGATTATTATGAAAACCAAGTTAAAACACAGTCACAAGATGCCATCATGAAAGCTGGACAATAAACCAGAAAATACACTTCTATAAGATGAGTTGGACGAAAAAAATACTTGGTAAATCGAAAAAGGGAAGCTCATTGCATGGCTGAACCTTCTCATTAAAGGGACTGTATAGAGGGTTTGTAAAAAAACATAATGTGTATCAGTCAATTTGCACCATTCAGATCTTCAATCAGACACCTGTGGTTCCTGTAATTCGGCTAAAAAGTTTTGAGCGGAATTGCAGGTACCGCAGATGAAAAGTTATTGAAAATTGTAATGGTGCAAATTGATGCTATCAGTGTCCCCGAAACAAATAAAATTTTTAGAAAACCTCTTTAAAATTCCTTTTTGTATCCGACCCGCAGGGCGGTAAAAACTATGAGACAAAAAGATAAGCAACTGTCTGCTTACCTGTCTATGCAGTGTGGAACCATTGTTACACAGTAAATCATACTCTACTACACCCATTGTCTGAGTTTCACAACAATAATCAGGATTGATTCCACATCCACCTTCACACGTACCAATAGGCACTGGTCCTGAGAAACATTCTCCATCTGACAAATCTTGATATTTAGAAAACATCGAACAGTTTAATGGTAATGCTGAAAATATAAGGAATAATGTACTAAACGGATTTGGTTCGTAGAATAACTACAATGATAATAACTGAACTCAAAATCACTATTATTTTTCAGTCAATACAAAGATAAAAGAACAATGTCATCGAGTTTTCGATAAAGATGTAAGTACAATGCCAACCATCTTGTAATAAATATACAAGTACAAATATTGTGATAAAGGTTCACAGTACAATGTTAACCATCATGCGATAAAGATTCAAAATACAACGTCAACCATCTTGTAATAAATATACAAGTACAAATATTGTGATAAAGGTTCACAGTACAATGTTAACCATCATGCGATAAAGATTCAAAATACAACGTCAACCATCTTGTAATAAATATTACAGTACAATGTCAGCCATATTGTGATAAATATTCAAGGTGCAACCATCTTATGAAAAAGTTTGCAAGCAAAACGTCAACAATTTTGTGATAAAGATTGACAGTAAAAGTCAACCATCCTGTGATAAAGATTGAAAACAAAACGTCAACCATTTTAATATGATAAAGATTGAAAGTAAAACGTCAACCATCTTATGATAAAGATTGAAAACAAAACGTCAACCATTCTAATATGATAGAGATTGAAAACAAAACGTCAACCATTTTAATATGAAAAAGATTGAAAGTAAAACGTCAACCATCTTAATATGATAAAGATTGAAAGTAAAACGGCAACCATCTTAATATGATAAAAATCGAAAGTGAAACGTCAACCATCTTATGATTAAGATTTTAAGTAAAATGTTAACAATCTTGTTACAAAATTTCGAAGAATTTTGTCAACCATCTTGTGATTAATCTTCTGAGTACAAAGTCAACCATCTTGTGATAATTATTAAAGTACAATGCAAGCCATATTGTGATAAAGATTCAAGGAGCTATGTCTATAATTTTGTGATAAAGGTTGAAGTACAATACCAACCATCTTGTTATAAAGATTAAAGTACAATACCAACCATCTTGTTATAAAATTAAAGAACAGCCATATTGTGATAAAGAATCAAAGTACAATGTCAACCATACAGTGATAAAAAGCTACATTATATTACCTCCACAAGGAGATTCACTAAGTACATGTGGTTTCTGATTAACTTCACACGCTTTCTTCTGTAGTTCACATCTATTTTTAAATGTGGATTGTTTGTCTCCAACTAGACCACAGATTGGATCATCTTCTCTGAATGTACAGTTTGGACAAATACACTCTGGTGTATTATCTACTGTTGGGACACAGACCTCTCCATACACTGTACAATTGAAACCGAAGCAGGGGCCTAGAAATAGAATACAGTCCATCACAAAATGATACTTCTTGTAAATAGTCGTTACCAATTCATGCTTATCCATTGGGAATGAGCAGACGGCCTTTTGTATAAAACAGTATAAGATTTTATCCAAAGGGGACTGTATTTCCCACGCCGTACTGGTCATATGGTCGCTATATCAGGATAAACACACAGGGTGTAGTCCATAGTCTTTCGAGATTGATGGATGGATTCCTATATATGGTATCCCACCAAACCATCTGATCAGATGATAACTTACCATTGGTACAATTACCATAACATATAGCCGTCTCTAGTAAAGGTAACACACGTAATTCATAAGTAGTTCTAGCTCTTAGCTGAACTCTAGTTCTTGTCATTTCTCCAGCACCACAATCTACACTACAGTCACTCCAGGCTGTCCATGGACTGACAGGTTCTAAAATACATAAGAAAATAGTAGATATTCTACAGATCTTCAATTCGCAGCTCCGGAAATTCACAAAGTTTTTAAGACAAAAAACGAGTTTACGCCAAGTTGCTATAAAGCAACAATATCCCACATTGCACACCAAATTGCTAATTAGCAGATGGAAAGGCATATAATAGCTGCTTATAGAAAGGGATGCCATCAATGATATTCGATGCCATTCCCAAAAGGGTGCTCAGTTGACAAACCCGATTGTGAAGTAATTTTTTGGTTGGTCAAAAGAGATGATGTATACCAAAGATTAAGGATCGTGCTTACCGCCCAAAACTTTATCACACAGTGTTACATCCTCCTCAATATAAGTTGTATTATCTTTTATCTCACACATAATTCTTTCAAATTCACATCTACTGTCAAATAATACCAGTCTGCTGCTACAAACAGGGCCTGAAATTTGACAGAAAATAACAGGTAAGAGAACTGCTATATTGAAATATCTCGAGATTACTTACTGATAATTGAATAAATTAAGTATGCACCCGAGGCAGCAGATATTTCAAACACATTCAACAAAACTACAAAACTTTGATATGGACCATGGAAAAGGATCAAAGCTAATGTAACTAACTGATATACATAACAAATAAAATCAATCCTCAATCAAAACTATAAAAAAAGTTAGAAGCATTACCTCCAGAACCGTCACATTTTGGACAAGCACATATAGCTTTGTTATATAACGGGTCGATGGAACAAACTTCGTACGGTTTTTCACAAATGACACCAGTACAATCGGCTATAATGTAACATAAATATACATAATTTCCATCTTGAAGTGAAATGATCAGAAAAAATCTTACAGCTTTCAAAACGGAATTCAGATTTCATGGTACAATTTATCTTCACAAAGAAACCAATATAGCAATAAGTTATATGTATAGTGCACGATGGAACTCAAAAGAGCGAAATGCTGTTTATTACGTATTATTTACCTTGGCATTGTCCATAATAACTGATATCTACAAAGAAGTCATTTCTACATGAAGCTATACGTAATGCTTTTTCATGCGGATATGTGGTACCATTTTCTGCACAAACCTTGATTAAATAACAGTACATAAAATAAGATAAAAACAAATTAATGACACTCAAGCACAATACCCTTTAAGATTAGACTTATTTTCCCGGTAACCAAATTATTACTAATATCTTGAACGTGCTATTTCAAAAGCATTCCTACTTGAATAATACTCGTAAGTAAATTTCAATTGATCCCAAGAAATTGCTTCTGTTGACGGGACATTTACTTTTTCTAAATAGCATGAAATTCCAGGCAACATGGGATTTTAGAAAGCTTATTCATTAATAAAATACTTTAACATCTGTACTACAACCCTCTCCGGCACAAGAACAACATTTAGCACCATTTGTAGCTGATGTACCATCAACTGGAATAAATTTTGTGTACAAATTAATTGCATAATGTTATTTTAAGATTACTTAAAAGTTGTTTATTATTATTATCGATGATATACCTTAGTAGGCAGTCAGGTCGTCAGATATTCCCCTAATACAACAGACATTTGACATAAATTAACACGAATGACCAATTCTATCAAACCAAATAGCAGTTTTATTATACATGTCATAGTTGTAAACACAAATAAATGATATCGAATAAACATTTTGTTTCAATTAATGTGATTTAAATTCTATTGCTGTTTTTGCGTCCTTTGCCCAACGAAACTTACGCATGTGAATACTTACGGACACAATTATCACCACTTTTTTTGTAACCAGCACAACAGCTACATTCAAAACTGCCATGGGTATTAACGCATTCTGAATGATCTCCGCAATTGTCAAACCCAGCTTCACATTCGTCAATATCTGTCAACAAAATCAAATTAATGTGATTTTTACACCATACACATTTACTAGAGAAGCATCCAACGTCAATTTTGATATACACATCATCTCTTGATCTATCTTTAAAGTGTCCCGAATGAACCAGACTAGCTTTTAGATTTTCTCCTTGTCTTGTGGTCTTTAATTATGAAAAGCACCAGACTCTACTGATCGGACTAAAGAGATCAAATTATTAAGAAAAATCAATCCGCCATTAGCAGTCGCGATAAATAGAGAAATGTGATGTTATTAAAGCATGGTGACATTAAGAACACTAAAGTTTTAATGATATGATGCAATACCTAAGCAATAGTGTCCATAAGGTACATATCCCTTGATGCAGGCACACTCATATCCACCATCTTTGTTAGTACAATTCTGACCAATATGAATACAATCATGTGTTTGGGTGGCACATTCATCTATGTCTGTAAAGTATGATAAAATAAAATGAAGTGTTTTTCAAATGCCACTGTTTCTTTTGGAAGAATGAAACGTTAGACGCTTCTACATGTCAGTTTTGCCCAATAAAAAGCAATTAGATGTTGTTGGCCTACACCTTTACTTATTAATAGATCATTTCTGCATTAATAGATTCGCCATGTTATCGTGTGACTTCAGCATTAGTCAATACCCTGAAGAATTCAATAAATAGAAGCAGAGAAACATAAGCACCGAAGTTTTACTTTGTAATTCAGAAACACGGTGATAGTTTTGCCCTTGTAATAAATATATAGAATTGAACCGACTCACCCTCACAGTTATTACAATCTCCTGTATAACCTTTCTTACACTGACAAATAGCATTTTCACATTCCATATTTTTACCACAGGTTACATTGTAACAATTGTCCTCTGAAAATATCACAAACAGACATACACAGCAAACTGTTGCTTATCTAGAGAGGGATCAGGTAGACCTTACGACAGATGGGAGAATTTGGATTTTTAACAACTGCTAGAAACTTTTAGAAAAATCAAATTGTCGGTATTTTTCCAGGGATCTACTAACCACAACAAAAAAGCAGTGAGGAACCTCTTTGAATAACATTTAAATTTTGTATCTTTGCTTTGTTGCAGAAAACGATAAAACAGTCCCAAAAATTTGAGAACTTAAGAGATGTTAAAATTAACAAAATAATAACACGTTACCTCCACAGTTTATTCCATCTCCTTTATATCCATCATTACAATTACATCCAAATACAGCATTGACAGTATCTAGACCACAAGTAGCGAACTGAGAACAAGCTATAGTTATATCACTCGTATTACCACCTGATAAACATTTTCTAGTACTTGTACAGTCATCATTGATAAAGGTTTGACCAACCTATACGATTAAAATAAAAGACTGGATCAATCAGAGATTCATTCCAGAATAGAAAGTCAGCCGCAGACATCCGTTTTTTGATATTGACACTTATGCTTATGCAATGTTAGTTTGTGAAAATTCATGCTATGAAAATCATTAGCTGGGCCAGTTTTGATAACATTTGAAAACTCTGTCACATACAACCAGATTATGGTGCCCTGCTCGTGGTAATCTCAGGGTACTAGGTAGTCATTTGAGCATAGCCGCATTCGAATTTATATGATCTACATTTAGACCATCAAGAACCAGATGAAACATTAAAGTGGCTCACGTTACGTTATTCTGTTATACCGTTCTGTTTTAACAGATTTGACAAGTAATTTTGGTACATCATTGCATGACATGAAATATAAAGCAAGAGGCTTACAGATAAGTATACACCGTCTGCAATACAACCACATTCTGAAGGTAGAACACAGTCTTTTCCTTCTAAAATATAGCCTGGTAAACAATAGCATCCTTCAGCACAATACTCCAATAGATGAATTGGACTATGTGTTCTAATATCATAACATAACGGCTGTCTTGTTTTGGCTGGATATCCTCTAGGACCACAAGTCCTATATTCTTGATTTTTTCCACATTGAATTTCTGAAGAGAGGGTCATTTTAAGGTTTATTTAAACACTAATATATGATAACTGATAACGTTCATATAACCAATGCCCTTCTAACCACTCTCCAATCCAAAGCATATAACTGTCAAGTTCGAACCTTGAACATTCGATTCGCCTTTGTATCAGCAGCAAAAACAATAATTTATATGTAAAGACCGTTGGTAACTTTATCCGTGCAGATATTATCAATATGAAGGTAACAGTAACATCAGCAACGGACATTCTTCACAACGCTCTTGAAACCTTGACTGTCGCCACTAAATTTAGACCAAGCTGATCTATATTTCAGACGACTTTTAATCATACTTACCACAGAAGCCCAATTTCCTCCATAGTCCAGTTTCTGTGTCTAAATTCTTATTGCATTCATTGACTAGACGTTCAGCACTGGCACACATTCCCAGTTCAATATCATTAGATACTTGACAAATGTCAAATAGACATGTAGACTTCAATCTGTCTCTAAGAGGTTCATCCATAACTTCCAGACATGTCTGTACCAAATATAAAAACAACTATAAGATAAGCAGTATGGAACAGACAATGCCCTAAAACATATCGATTGTCATGTGCATCTGACGCCTGAGAGAGAGGCAACAGGCGTTCCATTCTAAATTGAATTTAACAACTAAATGACGCCAATTTATCATCCATGATCTTTTATTGTAATTTAAAATCATAGTGATTTATCTAACCATGCCCCATTATGTTTTCATTCAAACAAAAATAAATCAGCAGCAGTCTAAATGCCCATGAAAATAGAAATGGATAAATAGATAACCTTAAATGGTGATATTTCTGGATCAAAAACTCTATCACAATAATAGTTATATAACGTATCACTACAACCACTGTAATCTGTTGGTGCAGCATTACAATCAGCCACACAAGTGGGATGCTCTGTTAAATAGTCTTGTACTACCCACGAATGACCAAATATGTTGCCATTTGGTGTCTGGAATATAGAAACATACTGTAGTATAAGGATAAGTGAAGTATAATAATGGATAAATCAATAATACAAAGAATTGCACTCGGGTTTACCAATACGACAATCTAATTCACTTGGATAATTTGTTGCCAATCACGGCCGTGTGGGAACGGAAACCGGATCACCGGATTCAAGGTTAATTTAAGGATATCGGGGTTGCAGGTTTGTCGACACTGTATAGTGAGAAGAAACACTCATTCAAAAAACCAACTGTTTGGATGGATACTATAGTTACCCTGTTAAGAGTATGATTGCTCGATAACACTGTAGCTGCAAATTATATATATCATACGATTTTTGTCATTCATAACATATAATTTTTTACAATAAAGGATATCTCTACTCACAATTTGGCCTTTAGCAGCCGTACAATAATCACCAATTCTCCAATCATTATCTTCATCACTATCAAAATCACCACATATTCCACAAGTTTTACCAACATAAGATTTATCTAAAAATATCTCTACTTCATCACCTCCGTCCCATGCTACTTCCAAACCAAAATCAGCTGTGATGACCTTCGATTTAAACACATTTAAAACACATGAAGAACAATACGTGTACAGTTTTAATACATGCTTAACTATTTGGTATGTGTTTGAGTTAGTTAGTGCGACAAAAATCATTCAATGGGAATGAAGTTACAGTGCACACTGATGCATACAACTTAACGTGCAATTATCATTATAAGAGCCTTGTTGGGTTTGGTACGACTCACGCCCCTGATGGATCACTTAACAATATAAATTGAAGTTGAAGCCATCTCCTGAAGGAGCCGCTATTAAGGTCAACTACGCATACTTACAACCTCTCTACCGTTGTCATCAACTGAAATACCATCTTTTCTGTACCCTAAAAATTCTCTTCCATTTATACGTATCACACGGTCTGGACCAAGAAAGATTTTCTGTAATAAAAATATCATTATGAAGCAAATATTGGGACCACTTTATGCAAGTGAAAATAAATCAATCCATAAATAATGCAAACCCTGCGGAACACGTTGATTCCATGTGCCCAATTGTATTGATTTTCCTGTTTTTTATTTGAAACACTTTTGGAAGCTTACCGTGTCTCCAATTACAACTGTAACATCTTTAACCCATGTTATTCCCTGGATATCTCTATTCATGTCCCAATTGTGTGTCCAAACTGCGAACGTCCTCTCAGATCCATCGCATCCATCCTGAGCCATAACGTATTGACAATCACCCATGAAATCCAACCATTTATTATCAAATGAGATACAATGTGGATCACCAAAACAAGCACAGATACCAACACCTGTTATGTTACAAATTAAGATAAATTTTCATTAAAGTTATGTGGTATTAATTAAATCATTGATTGACCATATTGTGCAAGTGATGGCATTCTGACTATCCAAAATTTCATACTTTCTATTCTATAATACCAATTAGTGTGATTCGGTTTTCTGCCATTTTTCTGCATTAGATGTCGATAACCTAATTCACTCTATTATAAATGCAATTCTTTGAGAGGTCATACTGCTTTATCTAAATATATTTTACCTTCACACGTTCCATTTGTTCCTTCACCACGGAAACCACGTTTACATTTACAGTAAAACGATCCTTCTGTATCAAAACATTTAGCATTGAGGTCACAGTTATTAGGATATTGCACTTCTACACATTCGTCGATATCTGCGGAAAGATTATAAAACATATTGAGTCATGAACATTGCATTTCGCGCTCATCGGACACGATAGTGCTTGTCAGTGCTCTCAAGATGACAGATTGTCCAGGATGCCGTAAGTTGCTAATAGTTATTAAACTTTTCAATCTCATATTCTCCCCGTTGCATGATCAAATCAAAAAGATTGAAAACCACAGATAAATATTTGCAGAAGTTCTACTAATATAAGACAAATAAAAACTTACTTCGGCAAACTGTCTTCTCCATTTTTTCGTAACCTTTATTACAAGTACATAGGAAATCACCTGGTGAATTAGTACACACAGAAGTTACTGGGCATCGGTTAAAATCACATTCATTG
>NW_008707225.1:2903270-3094228 GCF_000327385.1 Lottia gigantea | reverse complement strand
AAAACTTTAACCAGTGATTGTTGTTTCATAAAGCTGTGTCTATAGACTTATTAACGGATGAAGTGTTGAAGGAAAAACTGATTGGCTAAAAAAAATAATCCCATTTCTGAGATTAGATTTGATTGGTCGAAAAACATGGCGCCTCTGTCCCTTTTTAACGTACCTGAAAATTTTTAATAAAAATATCCAGAAGTTAATTTTTTACCGCCAAAACTTTTCAAAAAGATTACATAAGCTTTTTGGAAGCTGTTTGAAAACTACGGTCCTTATTGCAGAGAAAAATGTCTCTTGTGTATTCTGATGGTTTCAACTAAAAGTATCGAGACATTATGAAACCAAACACCAAAACTAGGTCAACTGCTTAATTAACAGTTTAACCCTTTTAAAACAAATTCAGTTTGATCAAGTTCATACATAGATGAAAATAGCATACTTTAGAACTATTTTTAGGTATAATTTATCTATGTAGGCTGTGAACGCTTTAAGAACTGATGAACTAAGCTGAACAATTCATACCCCGATTATATTGACCACCGCAAACGGTAAATTATGACCTTTGAACGTGTCTTCGGCACTTCATTGTTGAAAGAAAAGTTTAGGGATGTATTTTACGGGTCAACTAATTTCAATTAAGAAGACAAACCTACCAAAACATTGTCGTCCGTTTACAAAAAGTTGCGGTTTAGCTATCCCTCGATTGCCTGCAGTACAACTGCATTTAAAGCCTGGCCTTGAGCTTGGATTTGAATAGCCTGCATGTAAATTACTGCACGTAGCAAGAGGGTGACAATCATGAAAACCTTGTTCACATTCATCAAGATCTGCAAAAAGATACAGTATTATTCATTTAGGTAACATTTTATTATTCAGACTTTGAAGGCATCAAGAATGATTTATTAATGTGGAACCAATTCTTGATATGATTACTTCTAATCAATGTAAGTTTACCTTTTCAATAGCCTGAGAACGTTAACCAATTGAACAGCATTAATGAATTAATGATATAGCATAATTCAAAACTTACTAATGGTATTTTGACCACAATACAAAGGGCCGATAGTAATATTGCCAGACGATCCATCAAGACCAGTTGGTAAAAAGGTGTAACTTCGTAGCGGCAAATCTTCTTTCACAGATAAAATACCAGCGTCGATTCTATCTTCGTCATCACCCATATCACAATTACAATCTCTATGGACAAATAAAAAGATCTCTTATACAGCTTGTTGTCTTAAAAATCAGTAACAAGTCTTTAAGTCACTAAGGTGGCGTTAGCCTGTCGACATCATTTGACCCTATGATATATTCGCCATGTTCATTGAATAAAGCCTCAAGTTCGTGCATCTAGATGTATACAACAATGTCTTACTGCAAAAGTACTACCTCTCAAATTGATAGGCCAGTGTCCATCTTAATGTGTCGGCCAATATCATTTCAAACCAATATTTTTTGTTTGTTGTGATTGTGTCTACATCACTGTTCTGTGATCTACTGTTCATCTTACCCAATTTTCTTTTAAATTTGATTGATCAAATTCAATTTCATGATTCTCCAAATTTAGCTGCAAATTAGGCAAAGAATCCCTTGCCCAGTTTCATACAAGCTATATTTTCCTTGAATTTTATTTCATGTTTTCTCAACACATGATAATTCGTCCTAGTTACTAGAAAATATTTGTGATTTTTTGTTTGTGTAAGCAATTAATCTATTACCTAGCCTCCATTTCACTTTTATCTCCACTACCAGCACATTTATTCTCTTTCCCACAGGTACATTCACCAGTTGATCCAGCTCCAAAATATTTATTGACACTGGCATCAACGCTGGTCCATGAAAATTTATCACCTCCAACAAACTGTTTTGGATGAAATATTGTTAAATGAATATATAATTCATAATTCATAATAATGATATAATTGAGTCGCAAAGAGACACCAGCTATCTTTGGATGGTTTTTATGTCTTGCCTCTTCAACGACACCTTCAACACTTATAAATATAGAAGAATTAACATTAAAGTTTTAATTTGATTTATTTTTAATATTTAAAATATACTGAATTTCTTACTATTTTGTCATTATAGCACGAATCACGTTTACCAGACTCAATGCAATTTACATGCTTACATTATCTGGACGATTTTTTAACTCGGAAAAACTGAATAAATTGAACCTACATTTGTCTTCCTGCAGTTATATCTAACTGGTTGATAACATCTATAAGAATTAGAAACAAGGGCCTGCAATTGGGCATCCGTTAAACCTTTATAAGTAACATTTACAGCAACTCCATCATAGGCTACAGGTTGATCCGGTTCAATATCTGGTAGGACGACAGCAGTACCTAATTAACAGAAGGTTAAAACGATTATTCTTACAGTGAGATTAATGATATTCAAATTTCATAAGCGTCTTCGTTTACACAGTGACCAAAACCCACTACAGGTATCGCTAAATCTATCAATTATACGTTATCCCAAGAGTAACGCGTTGGATGTTTGTCTCTGTTCTTTTACTTCAAATACAGAAAAAAATGAAAACTCGACAAATCTTCACCTGATATTTTTTAAAACTTAAAGATGTTGAAAGTTGGAACGTTGAAAATTTAAGATTCTTTCATTCGATTCAATGTGATAAAATTTCTCTCTGATGAAGGACCTATTACGAGAGAAAACCTTAGTTAACAGGTTATAGCTTGTTTATCTTAGTTGGCCATAAAGACTGAATATCTTACCACGTCCCGGATTAATTTCCATATCACAATACACAAAGAATGGATCTAGTGAAGAAGATGGATAGATCATTACCTCTCCGGTTTTATAGCCTTTTACCTTTGCCTCTTCACAATTCTCAGGTAAATCTGTAATAAATCAATGTTTAAAGACAGGGTCAAAATGTAAATGATCAGGTCGATAACTTCAAATGAAATGGTGGTAGTGTGTGAAAATAGTTTTTGACGTTGAATGAAAGTTCGGTACTTTTAGTGTGTTTCAATGTTATTTAAAATTATATAGTTCTCTTATTATTTTCTTTCCATGACATTAAAAGGGAAGGGATGACAGCCTAAATATCAAGGTTTTAATTGCAATTCCCACGCACAGTTATTACTATCAATGTAATATCAATGATGTGTACAATTGCTTATGAATGCATGCAAGTATGTTTATAACGGTCTTGATCACCGTATCATTTTCTAAACCAGATTTTATATTTTCATTCTATCATCAGTTTTACAGTGAGAACTAGGCCGAATATGTCGTCTCCAACTACTCTTCCGACTCCTCAATTTATATTTCAATACAACATGTACAAACCAATAGGTCTCTTTTCACATCTGACCGAATCTACTTTAACATTAGCCGAAGCTCCAGCCTCGACTTGGCCTCCTACATTAACAACTGTTATTGGTAAATTATTTTTGTCTGTAATTTCTCCACCATCTCGTTGTTTTGATGATAGTTTTTCATCGCATCGACAAGCGAAACCATCACAATACCCAAGAGCATAGCATGGACATACAGAAGAATTTGTATCATATCCAGTACCAAACCCAGTGGCTATGGTATTATCATACAGTCGATAGTCTACAGATCCATTGATAGGTGTTTTGGTACATTCATACTCCACGCCCTATAGACAAAATGAAAGATAAGTTAAGAAAATATTTTATCACACTACCTTACCATAAAGGACTGCATACAATATACACCGCCATGGTGATTACAATATGTTGTCAATTATTAAAAGTCGTCCCAGCTAGAAGATTCCAACTCACAAATTGCTAAAATCGCTAAAATAGGTGTATATTGAAATTTTTCTTTAAATCTCGCAAAGTGTAAGAAAAACCTGTTATTTTGACTTCAAAACAGTTTTAATTTATTCTATTTTCAAATACAAACCTGATGGCAAAACGGAGATTGGTTGGCCAATACATTGATTTGTTCGGGTGTAGCATCTTTATATGTGATAGGAACAGGAAAACCAAAATCTGCAACTTTACCAGTGATTGGATTATTAGCACCACTGTCTACCGGAACCTGTTAATATTTTTTAGAAAATGATAACTAGAAAATTAAATATTTGTAGGAGGCACAATTTATCTTAAAAAGAGATTCTCTTCTTTAGTCATGACACCTGGTAAGTTTAACTGATTAATGTATACTCTTATTGACCAAGTTTGAACTTTAAAGTTCTTCAGCGTTGTGTTATTCAAAAAGTACAAAGTTGTGCTCATTGAAAATATTTTCAATACGATAATATAAGAAAAATTTTGCTAAAAAACAAAGATAAATTCTCTTAATATTCTAAGCTTTTCAGACTTATTTTACAAAGCTATTATGTGTTGCTCAAAACATGAAAGAGATCCAAGCCTGAGAAGTTGTATTGTAACTTGACAGTATTAAAGTCTACCTCTGTAATAGCGTTGTCTTCTTCCGAGTTGAATGAGCATGTAACCACAAATGGATCTACACCATCAGGACCATCTGGATCTATGACATAACGATCTTCAGAATATGGTGTTTTTGTGTTTCCACTCATCATAATTTGGTAGCAATCTGGACGCAATTCTGCAATTATTAAAACGAACGTTTCAAGAGACATTTTTTTCAGTTTACCGCAATCGTTTGAATATTTGCTCAATTTTAATAATTATTCGTCACATTTTTCAGAATGGAAATTCGGAGTATGGTTGTGTACCATTCAAGAAAAATGTGCTAGACCAACGTATCCGAACGAGAGAGTGGGCGGACGTGATCTTGATACAGTGACTATCATTTGAATTTGTTTAATACAGTAATTACCAAAAGAATATTCGAAAGTTTTCACAATCTACTGAGGCCAGCAGAATTAAGCGGCTTGTAATTGAGATAACATACCATAACATTTAACTGGTTCAATCCTAAGTATACGCTCTGACGAGTGTGGTTCAAGAACAACTCTAGAAATCGGTAATAAAGCTTTATCACCGAGGATGCCTCCATCAGTTTGTGCACCGGCTTTGTTACAATTACAGTTGGATCCAGTACCTTCACATTTTAATGTCTCTGAAATTCAAGCAAAGTGTGTAATAGAAAGACAAAGTGGCCCCTACTCTGCCCCCAACCCTATGATTCTTAGAAACACCATTTTGATGAGCATACATTACTCTCTTAAATACGTTTGGGTTTCCTGGTATATAAAATACAGTTTCAATACGCATTACTGGCGCAAGTTTGCATACTAAGAATTGAATTTCAAGGAGTTAGTTATTTTTGTGCAAAGTATTTTGTCAGTAATCAAAGAGTATTATTGCTTCATCTTACGTGATGTTTGTTGTCCATGATTATTCACAGTTTCTATTTGTTTCAAAACTTACTTCCTATATTACCACCCCAACTGTCTTGTGGATCACCAGCTCTAGAGTACCAGCCATTAATACCACTCAGATCTAGGGCACCTGAATTACAATCTATAAAGATTTCCTGGGTACAATAGTAAGAGTCATTTATCAATCTTTCCATATCCTCTTTGCCGTATCCAAAATACACCGGAGATATATCAATGCCTTGAGTCGCTGGTATAGTGTAAGTTGTTTCATTCAAACGAAATTCCTGAAAAAGATACAGACTATTGTTCTACTGCCAAACAATTAATAATCGACTGTATAAATTATTATATTAATTATCTATTTAAAGGTTGATTTATTAAATCTCAATTATTGAGATAATTATATTGCGTAGAGACATGGGAGAATATTTAATGGACCCCCTTTTCCACAATCAAGAATATTTACACCCCGGAACCTCAAATCGGACGGAACTCACCATAATTCCTATCCGTGGTTCAGATATCATGTCACAATAAACTGGCACGACTGAACCTGCCTCCTTATCCCCGATGTAGGAAACACCAGATGTGGTAGAAGTGACTCTTAGATCTTGACAATGAGCTTCACCAACTTAAAAAAAAAAAGAATTTCTACGTTTTGAGACTCGATAAAACGATTAAAATTAATTGAAGTTATTTCAATTGAAAGCAAGTAACATGCCTTCGCTTCTCTGGGCTTTTGGGCTCTGGTGGACAGGCGTTTCAAAGCATCTCATCAGAGAGCCGTCGCAAAATTGACCCATTAAAAGGCATTGCGATATGAATGGTTACAGATTATGACCGATTTAAACAGACGAACAGAATTTGAAAAGAACTTCAATAACGGATGGTAACTAGCGGTAACTGAAACAGTCATGCTACCAATTCAGATTCGGATGCTCCAAATTATCTAGATCAATAAGTACGCTAGTATTAGTAGTGGTGTTAGTATGGTTGTGTACTTTCATTAACACTCTAATGTGTACAACAGATATTATTTTTTAGACACATACCAAATCCTGCTCCAGAGCACTTTAGCATCCCAACATCATATGAGGCTGATCGCACACCACCAGGTGAAGGAGGATTATTGCCACCAAGAGGATCTACAGTTATACACACTTCACAAACTGGTAATCTTGTAGAATTGTATATCGTGCCTTCATCTTTCTCACCATTCACAGTGTCACAATTACATTTCTCATTTAAACCTCCAACACATGTTCCAGTTAAACCACAAGAACACATGTCGTATCCACTACTTAATGCCCAACCTGTAAAATACATCTCAATTTAATCCACCGTTATAAACTCTCCTCGTAAATTCTACATACAATAACATTACATTCTGTAATGTAGATGTTTTTGAACAAAACAGAAAAGTACGTGACACAATTATATTTTGTTGTTACCAGAATGGATTATTTCAAGCTTGGTATTTTAGTTCCTGCAGTACGAGTGTTAAAAACAAAGAAAGTGGATGGGAAAAAAGCCAAGCTTACCTGTTTGTGGCCGGCCGTCACAAGTTGTATAATTTACGTTCCCAGTTAAAGGGGCATTCTTACACTCGTATTCAAGTTTTTGTGTACAGTAGTCGGAATCTGACACAAGATACTAAAAAGACACAAATCAATACGTTTTACGTTTTGGCTTTTTGTCATGATTGTTCAATACGCATGTTTTTATTTTCCTTAATTCCCTAGAAAAGTACAGTATAAAACTTACAGCTACTTGAGATCCCGTTAAAGCATTACCATCAAAATCAAAGTATTCAACAGTATAACATTCAGTTGAACCAGGGTCTGGTCCTGTTAAATTGGCTGAAAACATACAAAATAGCTTTGAAACAGCAATATGGGGGAAATAGATAATAATTTAGCTGTACCCATTCTATTGCAGGATTTATAATCGACACTATGGTAGAATCTAGGAACAACTGGATTTTCAACGACTAGGACAATCTGATCAATCGCGGGATTTAGTCAATGGCGGTGTCCCAAACGTCTACATACCTATATAGCAGGATTTCAGGATTTCCACACACTATCACAACCACCAAATCCTTAGTATACAAATTCGCGATGCCTTACCTGGACCAGTACTGACCACTGTAAAAGGAAATTCACAGGTTACGGTGAATGGTGGATTATCTCCGGATCGGTCAGGATCAATTGTATATTTACCATTTTCAAGCTTAGCTTCACCGAGTTTTTTCTGTTCTTTCAAAAATTTTTCCATATCGTAACAGGTAGTGAAGGTTTCTATCAAAATGAAAAGAAAAAGTCTTATTTTCCATTATAGTAATGTTAGCTTATGATACGTCCTGACGTCCGGATAATAACATTCAATATAGATTTCCTTTCGTCAAGGGTTTATTTGCTGGAACATCCAGTAAAGTTAATTATGTAATAATCCAATAAGAAAAGCGAACACAGAAAACTATATCTGTAACGTGATTTTCTGGTATCCAATACTTTGCCATTACTTACACAATGATATTTGTACAAAGAGACGTATCTTAGTTGAATTAGATCTCTTGAAGCCATTTTGCTATACAGTTAGGAAAATGGATTCTAAGTGATTAATCTGATCGATCACAACAACAATATAACATTTTTATTCAGTTTTAAATGGGTTTCTACGGATAATTCTGGAAAGGTTATATCCAAGAGGTTTGGTCAAAAATAGACCGGGAATCCTTTATCTCTTATCTCCTTGCTCTTGCTATATAAAATAAACTAACCAAAGCATTTCAAAGGTCCAAGCGTAAATTGCAGGGAACCAATATCATTTCTTATATCCATAAAGTCAAGAGAAGAAACTGGTAAATGGGTGATATTTCCCAACTCGCCGTCATCGTTGCTAAAAAGAAACATTGATATATATATATATCATTATACACACCTTGAGTCAACTTTATTAACAATTAAAAACTGTCATTAAAACTTATCAAGATCAAGACCATGTAAACTAAATAATAATTATATCGAAGCTTTGTCTTTTGAAACCAAAGTTCTGTTCACTTATAGTTAGGTGGCTTCGCACGATTTTTGAGGATTAACGTTATTGGCCGGACTAAAGTACCAAATTCTACATGGAGTTCCTTTCGACCTGTCTATTGATTTTGTCCGTGGAACCAACTTCAGCGGTTCAGATTTTCTAAGATGGCCGCCAGAAAAAAAAGGAAATATCATATATATCATGGGCTGTGAAAATCGGAAATGAGTACAAGAACTACACGTCTCCATTATTGCTTCTTAGGTATATGTAATGAACTGGTATCATTAGAGAAGTGGTAATACTTTTACCTAAGGTAGTGTTCATACCACCGGGGTTAAATACATTTCATAAAAAATTTACTACCTTCAAAGTGAACATATCTCAATGATATAAGGATCCATTAAATCAGGATCATTGTCATTTGAGGTCAAATACGTACTAATTTCCGCCTGCATCAGCATCACAGTTACAGATTTTATCTCCCTCAGCACAATTAAGATTGTTTTCAACATTACATCTACATCCAGTATCTCCCGCTTCACCGCCAGATAAATAGCTGTGGCTATTACTATCAATATCTTTCCACGTTACTCCTTCTTCAGCTAGAAAACACATTCAGTAATTGAGTAAATTCTGCAGTCCCAATTTTTACCGTTTCAAATAATGAGACACTTTTAGTTATCGGCGTCATTTTATAAAAAAAATAAAGCGTACAGTAGAAGTTAAGATTGTCTTCACCAACATTATTAAATATTCTCATGGACGGTATTACACTGACTATATCTTTAATCGTTATCACCAGAAAATTATGAAATAGTGCTAGAAAGTACACCAGTTTAAACTCTTATTGAACGTTTTTGTCGAATTGTAGGGCGACCGAGCTATCAGAAGCTTGTAAAGAAAATATAACCATATTGTATGAAATGTGCAAAAATAAAGTTGAAATGAAACATTTTTTTCCAAATGGGGACAAATCAAGTTTAGTAGTCGTGACATTGAATAAGAATTGCACACAGATTGAACCTATTTAACATCATTACTTTGATGGATGTGGCGCCAAACAGGGTTTGCTTCATTTTGAAATTCTTACTCAATGATGATTGATATGATTCCTCCTGCGACCTATGTTTTGCCATCGTGTGGTTTTTAAGATCCATGAGGAAGAAGAAATAAGAAAACGTCTCTGTACAATATCAAAGGCGTAAACTGAAAATAATATGTACTTACGACCATTGTGAAGTTTAGTATTGGTGCAAGCAAAGTCCAAAGATTGTCCGCAAAAGGTTGACCGATCTTTCAAATGTGCTATTTGGCCTTTTTTATCCACATTCTTATAGACCATTTCGAACTGAAAGTCGTCTGAAGTCACATCTCTCTAAAACGAATGACATACTTAAATGTTGATTGGAAAACCAGTTGACCATAGCAAGTAGTTCAATGGTAAGCAAATCATTTTAGAAATATATACCACAGGATATGATGAAAAATGTTAACTTACGGGGCCTTCTTGGTCATGATGAACTATTGTGACACCTTGTGGTGGATTTGCATTGAACTGACATTCGACTTCAAATGGTTCGTAATTGACTGGAAGTAAAAAACAAATGCACCAGCTATCCTTGTGTATGTTATAATCGACCAAGACAACCAATCTGAACAAAATCAGATGACAAATTGAATCTCTTTCACATCAACTTGTCGTCGACAAGAACTAAAATCGACGTATTATCAACTCTTAGATTGATGGACATCTCTTCATTCGAATTTCATCTAGGACGGTGACATTAGCCTACTATTTTTCGATTTCCAACTGTCGAGGGATCTTAAATGCACACAGCCTCTGGAACACGGAGCTTATATCTCCGTATATCACGTCCAGAGAACGAATAGGGCCAGATTTGTCGAGATAGTGATCTAAAAGCATGAATTTAAAATGCTTACTTTCAGTGGGCTTTTCTGGATCTTTTGGACCATCGGGATCGATCAAGTAAGTGTAAGGATCTTCTACACCTATATTTCTGTATTTCTCGCAATTTGGCTCTATTCCTGTATAAAAAAAGGGGCACTTCTCATTGACGGTTTATACTGACTAAATCTTTAATCGTTACTCGCATCAGAAATTCTTAAAATCGTGCTCGAAGGTACACCATTTTAAACTCTCATTGCACCTTTTGTCGAATTGTAAGGCGGACTATAGCTTCGTTATCGTTTAAAACAGGGGCTAATTCATTAACAGCAAGCAATATATCCCGAGGGGGCAATGTGGGCGTGCATCACAGATGTAGGGAATAGGGAAATGAGATTTCCTGGAGTATCAAAACTTTACCCTTGCTACATACCTCGAATATAAGAAACAATATCAATATTATGATGATATGGGTCGGCAATTCGTTTTATCGCGGAGGGTGGGTGGACTGCGTCATTGTCCTGGCCTTGGCCTTCCCAATCCCCTCCACTTAGGTATTACTTACCGAACTGCTGCTCGCTGCATAACAGGGGACCGACAATAATTCTTGAATACGAATCAGGTAGACTTAAGTTGACATAAAAAGATTTTATTGGTAAATCTTCCTTGATTGTATGATTGGCTATATCATATCTTGTGACGTTATCCGTTATGTCACAGTTACAGGTATAATTGGTATTCACACAGGAACATGTTACTCCACATCCACAATATCCTTCCCGCTGTTTTCCACCGGGAAAATAATTTAACTGAGTTCCATTACCACCTCCAGCCTTAACATACACTCTTTGTTCTCCTTCAAAAGTTATTGGTGCATTCTAGAAATAGACAATAAAGATTCACTAAAATATTACGAAAAATTTATCAGGTATATAATCTTGAAAATTTAACCAGCATCACTTAGATTAGTTAAAAGGAATTTTAAATAAAAGGAGAAGAAGATATTGCGTTAAGATCTCATAACAAATATGGCGTTAGTTGTTGACAAAGATCATTTCGCCTTATTCATTGTGACTCAGGTGCATGAATGCAAAATGTCCCTAGTTGAATTTCTAGTTACAACGATCAAGACATACCCGACATTCATATCTGATATTTTGGAAGCAGAATGCTGAAGCCTGTATTATTGCTTGGATCACGTCATCTGGTGTGAGATAGGTAAGGTCAATGGGACCACCCGAATCCGGAATTATTGGCTCTTTTCTGAAACATAACGATGATAAAATTTCAGTAAGCAATTAAATATATAATAATATCAATGCACTGTACAATAACATATACACAAAACTTTGGCTGTGTGGACTTCTGAAATAAATGAGTCGCCTGATATTCACTTACACGGCAATAGTTAAAGATTTCCTTGGAATTTGCTAAACCCGTCTTTTTTACCAATCATTGACATGTACGACCTCATTACAAATTCATGATGGCGGTAGAAACTTACATATCATGTGGCATTACCGTCAACCCAACGTGATCATATTGTGTCATATCACAATGAACCAAAGTTGGTTGAAGATCACCAGTTGGACCATCAATATCTATGTATTGTGGACCATTTTCTTCAAAACCATCCATCTTTATCTGATCGCAATCTTTTAGTATATCTGGCAAAGTAAAAAAGAACCATTAGTCAAACATAAAATAAACTAGTCCTTAAAGGAGAATTGTCACTTATTGTTTTAAAAACAACTTCTCTGATGTTCTGAAAAAGGTTTTTTGTGCTTACCTCGTAAAACAGTAAAGATAATGTTTGAATTTTATCTTTTTATTTTTAATTTGACTAATTATAACTTAATGGTATCTCAAATATCTCAACAGCAGGTAAAACCTGAGCTGTGGAAGCAAAACAAGCCGCCACCGTGAGTCACTATTTTGCTTTATTTTATCCCACATTTCAAAGTATTTCATCTTATTAGTGTATACTTAATAATATGTAACTACATGAAGCAGTCGTAGTAAACTGAAGTCAAATGAAGTCTGCGTTCAGCAGTGTGGCTGACTTAGCCGCGGAAGTTTCAGCCAAGTTCGTTAAAGTTAATAATACAACGACTTGCTTACAAGTTACTACTATAATATAATATAGAGAAATAGAAGAAAATATAATAATTTCTGAATAAAAATGTACCTTGTCTTGTACTTCAGCCTTAGAGCGAAAATAGATACGACCCAAACACCTTACACTTACCTATAATTTTTGAAGCGCAAACAACTTCAGAAACTTTGTATTTAGCTGCACCGTTACTGGCTGTATTAAATTGTAAAGTAGCTATTGGTAACATTGATCCATTAATAATTTTTCCAAAATCATGACCAGTAGTAGTCGAGGTACCATCACAGTTACATGGTACACCTTGTTCACAGTATCCTAATACACCACATGGGCACTGAAACGATGAATATGTTGATCAGTAATAGACTTATGATACATTGCGAGTTAATGCTTTTGTATTAAACACCTTTCTGAATTTTGGGAAAACTGTTTAAATATCTATTAATGCTTTAGGCATCTAATCCATCAGAATTTGACAATCCGTGAATGAGCTGAAATAGCATTCCAAAATAGATGAACATAATGAAAAGTATTATTTGGTTTTTCATCAAGATATGACAAACATGTTTTTACCTGGCCATCTTCTCCAGACCCGCCCCATGTTTTATATGAATTTCCAGCTCCATCAGTCCAATAGAATAGGCCGTCTTTAAATAGGTCAAATCCGTTAGAACATTCTAGCCTGTAACAGAAACAAATAAAATACTTCACAGGTACTCGTTCCACAGACTGGTGGTAAATGTATTCTATTGCTTCTGGGTTCAAATAATAAATGGAAATTAGTTTGGAGTCCTGTATTGTCATGTGGGAAATTATGCTCAGCACGGCGACGCCTACAACCAGCTTTCCAATATAAAAAAGGCTCTCCCTTCAACTCATGGATATCATGTAAACCGTGTGATCAGATTTAAAGTAATGGCACATTACTAAAACTAAAACTGTAATCTTTAGACATGAAAATATCATAAGAAAAGTTGACACGCATTTTATTACATGTATTTACTTACCATTGTGACTGATAGCAAAAAGCGGACTTTGAAACAAGATCCTTAACTTGTTCTATTGTTCCTGGTTTGTAAGATATAGATATCTCTGTACTGCCAACGGTAGAAGGTTTTATTGTGTTGGGCTCCATTATTGTTATTCCAACATCATCTCTAAATTCACATTTAACCTGAAGTAATCGGTTAAGAATTTACAAAATTGGCAGAAAAATCATCACATATTATCTCATATCTGAATATAGTTACCCAAATCCACTCGATAATCCAATATTGTTTGTTGATTAATGGTTGATAACTTTGATTGATTTCCAGAAAAAAATTCTTACAAAAATTGAGGGTTGGAAGAACTTCATGACATGATAGACTAAAATGTACCTGCTGTAATATTATACTTACCATCATAGAATCTATAGGATCTGCTCCATCAGTGTCAATTTCAAAATAATCCCCACTCTTAGCAGTCATGTCGTTCTCAAAGATTTCCTGACAATCCTTGGGTAATACTAGAATTATTAAAGAAAATACGTAAATAAATGTCTAAAAATGGGCACTTTCATGGACTATTGCTATCATTTTCTCATTAACATCCAATGTTGAGTTGTGCAGTGCTTTAGACTTTTAGATCTTGCTGCAGGTCCAAAATGTAGTTCTTTATGTTTATGCCTAATTTTTAAAATTTCTTTTGTGGGCATTGACTTATTTCTGATATTTGTTAAGCATATATTTTGTTCATAAGATTAAGAAGAACATGAATGAATACTATATTCGATCGACATGCAGGTGTTGGCTTATGTAGATTAATGCTGAAATTAATACTTACGGGTGCATTTTCCCACATTTCCAGAATAACCATTCGGACAACCACATGTGTGGCCACCCTGTGTGTTTTTACACACTGCTGGAGCTGTACATATTCCAGGGTTGACCTCGCATTCATTTATATCTGAGGATTTAAGAAACAGGATATTAAAAATAGTCCTAAACACCCAAAAGACATAATTAATTAGGTAACCATTTTATTTTCATTAACATATAAATTATGATGTATGTTAATCAATTTATATAACTGAAACTTTTGGATTTTTATTGTTCAAAATTACCAAATCATACGCACATGTGTAGTGATACTTTTAATTAATGAACTCAGTAAACAAGGATACTGTAAACTCTGGAAACTCTAGTAAGCCGTTGAAAGGAATTTTAAAGTTAAAATGCAATGGTTGCCAAGAATAGACCAGTTAATCAATGGTTTAGTCATTCCTAAACTTCCATCTTGTGAACTGTTTTCACCATTAAATTTCCATATTATATACAATTTTAAATAGCTCTTGTGTTGATATATTTACTGTTCATTTTCACTTTCAACAACTATGATGCTATTTACCTTGTAATGATCAAACCGAAACAGAAAAAAATGATAACAAAGAACGGAACATAATAATTTAATATTTTATCAGTTCAAGTATTATAATATTAATTTTAAATTTTATTCTGTGTTAGTTTGAGAAGTTTCTTACCTGTGCAGCTGATAAATCCATTACCCTCATATCCCGAATTACATTTACAATCTTTATTTACACACGAGGCAAGCGAAAAGCAGTCGTCGTCGAATAAACAAATTCCTGAAATTAGAGGCATTTCATTAAGCAAAATATACAATCAGTCTTTGAAGCCATAGTTTCGTATCGTCACAGTCGCAAGGGTCAAATGTAGCAAAATTAAGACGGTGATATTAAAGTGATACCACGTCTTAGAACACACTCGTCCTGTGGCTAATATTTGTGTTTAATAGTGACCATTGGTTAAATAAGTATGCATCCCACACTTTATCAAGTTTGAAAAAGCGACAATAAAACTATAATCAAAATTTTTTATAAAAAGTAAGCAAGTCCGTTCAGTTTGAGAAAAAAAGAGTCTGGGTAATCAACGCTAAAACAGGAAACAATCATCTCCCGGTGTATACAAATAAACTTTGCCAATGATTAATATTCGTTGAAAATTGTGTTAGTGGTGGAGATATTCATTCTAAATTATATGAATTGCTTTTTCGCGGAGTTGCTTAATCTCCTACGAGGCATTATTATTCCGTCTTCAAAATATGTCTGACAATGTCGAGGTCAATAATTGAGAGTTACTTCCCCTTGAAAATGACACCGGATTACATAGACTCACGATTTGAAAATCGCTTAATGGATGTATTAAGCGTTTTATAATTAATTACTTGATTTTGTGGATATATCGGATTATAGAGGGATTTTGATGTATAGTTAGGACACCAGGTAAGTCCACTGATGGATATATACTGTTATTGGCCAAATTTGAGCAAAATTAAAATTTTATGTTCATCCTAAGACGTAGTATCCCTTTAAGAGGTTTATATTAATAATATGTATGATAAATACACCCCATAAAGGTAAATAACGTACTGGGCAATATCAGAAATTGGAAAAAAGCCTGCATTCCTTCACAACATCGAACAGCAGCGTTTTTTTTAGATTTTATCCAGAATAGTAAGAGCTGCATTTATGTGGCTAAAATTATACGGACTATCCCGACTCATTGATGCATTAAAATAAGAAAAGATAGATTTATTTTTACTTAGTATGGTTATTTCTATGACAACAACACAACAGCAACAACCCTAACTTTCAAACTGGGCCGTTTACATCAAAATATAAAGCAACTTATGAGAAAGACATAAAGTGCACACATTACAATTTGTTTGGTATAAGAATACTTCTTTTCAATACCTCTGAAACAGAACTTATGGATGCCTACAGATTGTAGTAAGCATACTTACTGGTGCAAGTTAAACCATCTCCCTCATAACCTATATCACAAGAACATGTCGGCAAACCCCCGATTTGATTTTGACAATTACCACCTTCCGGAGCACAAGGGCTCGATTTGCATTCATCAATATCTATACGAAAACAAATAAAGATAGAAAATAAAAAAAAGCATGTAGATGTTACGAAAATATCTGACAGTTTTAAATGCCACGTTTCATTTAAAACCAGACACCAGTGTTGTTTGCTATCTATCAATACAGAACTTTGCTAATTGCACAAAATGTTTGAGCTATGCGCAAAACACCACCGGGTAAAATTAAAATCTGAGTAAATAGATGTATGGATACGTAAAAAGTGAACTTACCCAAACATATGTCTTTACCATTACCTACATAATATTCATTGCACTTGCAAATATTTTCTCCACCCAGATCACAGTAAGCATCTTTGTGACAGTCTTCCTTCTTAGTACATGGTTCGTTCTCTTAAATATTAATATATTATACATACAAACTTAATATTTTACATAGTTTGGCATGCATACAAATGTTTGAAATAGTTTATTCCAATTAGTCAAAGAATCACAAGCTTTCCTGTGTATAATTTTATCTATTAATTCTTGGTTATTGTGAACACAAAAATGGTTGATTGCCGATTGCCATAATGTTGGGCGAAGTAAAGAATGGCTTTTGAACCCGACGTCTGACCCTGATAAAGTGATTATTAGCTCATATATACTCTAATAAAAAGATGATCAATATACAAGAAAAAGGGTTGTTTAAGAAATTTTGTGTAACATATAAGAGATATATGAGCAACTTTGACAATATTATTTTGAAGCATAACATTGCGGTTTCCTATGAAATTACAAAATACAATACCAAAGAAACAGCCAGTTCCAGATTTAAATCCGTCTCCCATAGAACCTTCTCCACAAATACATTGAAATGAGTAGTTACTCTTGGTCTCAACACATTCTGCTAGTCCATCACAGATAACAAAGGCTTCAGAGCAGTTACCTGCTCGATAAGGTGATTCTGAAAGAAAGAAACATGAGAACATGATCTTTATTCAGTGAGATCGCATTCTACGATTAGCGCCTCTAAAAAATCTACTGCCACAGATACCAGCACTACATTTAATGACCAAAGATATCAGGGGGGAGTATATGAAGCGGACCATCGAAACCTCAAGTCACACGGATTTAGACTATCATAATCATACCGTTACGCGATACCTGTCGTGAGATATCTCAAAAAAGGGGCCTGATACCACTGTTCTAACCAAGTTTCGTCATTCCAAACTACCATGCTTTACCAGTACAGGTTGTCGATTGTAGAAAATCTTTTAATTTCATCAAAATTAATACCTACGTGCATAAATTGTTGGTAAAAAAGCTAGTATTATATAAAACAGAATCATATTCCTAAATCCAATAAGGATTTCCTTGAATCCCGCCTGGAAATTAAAATTTTAGAATGTAAAAAATTAATATCGTTTTATTCTAATGAAAGTTGTTCAGGGATGGTTAGGACAGAAGCACTAATGTCACGACTCAGATTTCGGCTTTTGATACTTGGCATAAGCCAATTTTAGACCATATAAAGCGACTTGAACAAGTTTTCTTAAGAAATGGTGCAAAATCAAACATACCTTTTATAGGCCTATTACAATTTATATACCTGTCCAGACGAATATTTTCCAAAAATATAATGTTTCCACGCTCTCAACTGGGTATTTGATCTGAGCGATATGGCAGAAAATAACAACCCTTAGTATTGATTCACCAACAGATTGGCTTATTGGCATTATGCTAATATGCAGCATATATTTTGAATATTTTTGTAATCGATATATTGATATTTGTGTATATTAACTGTATTGTTTTAAGGGTGTCCGATCAACCTTTTCATGGACAACTAGGTCCTTATAATAGTGCTCTGAAGACAAAATGATATAGCATTTCTAATATATATTTCATTTCATTTTCTGTAATATATGTCATATTGTGCTATACAGTTACCCATTATGTAATTTACGACGTGGTAGATTTGGGTATGCAAATTATGAACCATGCACGTTTTTTGCTTCTAAATTGTTCAGCATTGCCCTGTTTAACAATCCCACATGCCTTGACCCATCAGGACTAATCTCAGTAAGCTTCTGGTGGGGCTTTATTCACTTTGGTCTTAGAGCCCTGTACACGAGTGTAGGCGATTTAAATAAGATGAAGTAGAATTGTTTTAATTTCGATATACTTGACAGAAGCTAATCTTTTCATGTCGCCACATGTTTAGGATAGAAAATCAATCGCAAATTCAGTTGGTTTTAAATTGGAGAATATTCTGCCCTCTCCAACGCTGGGATTTTGTGAGAGAGTGAAGGAATTTGATTGGTTAAAGCAGGGGTAATCAGGTTATTGTGACGAATGTTCAAGAGGTCTGTCTTTAGACCCTAACTGAAGAAGCTAAATTGGGAATAAAGCTTATTAAAAAACTACACGAAAGTTTGGTTTAATTTTAATTGAATGACGTAAGAACAAGAAAAAGTAACTCGTGTCTAATTTTCTCTGGTCAACGACACGAATAATATGTGACTGGAAGGATTTTCTTTCATGGAAATTTGCGTTAGGTTTGGTTTGTTCTACATCCAATTAAATTTATAATCAGATCGCACGATATTTTACGAGTCTTTGATTCGCTGTGTGATATTAGGTTTAAAGATAGCTTGCCAGGCAAAGTAATATACGCCCGCTGGCAGCTTTGATTTTAAATAAAAATATTTGTTAGTACAGTTACAATTACCAGTATGAAATATGTTCAGTCATATTCTTCTTTTGAACTTTTTGTGGCGATACTGAATAATATTACCAAGTTAAGTCAAAATTTGTCAAGAGTTTACGAGCTAAAATTGAACGCGTTTTCAAAAAACAAGGGCAATAACCCATTCTAAATGTTTTTTGATTTTTGACATTTTCAATAGGGTGCATCCAAGGGTGATTACAAACAAGTTTCGTCAAAATCTGTCAAGAATTGTGACTTCTAAGGTGTTTTCAGGCTAAAAAATGAAGGCGTTTTCAAGAACGAGAACAGTAATTTAAAATAGGGGTCAGCCTTCGGATATAACAAACTCTCACGAGAATCGTGCCTTCAAGAGTGTTTACAAGTTAAAAATTCGATAACAAGGGTTCATCCTTGAATGATAAAAAAAAAACACTCACACCAAGTTTCATAAAAATCTGTAAATAATTGAACAAACTAAAATTGAACGCATTTTCAAAATACGTGCTTAGGAACATTTCAAGAACATTGTCCGTAACTCATACTAAATATTTTTCGATTTTCTATTTTTCAATAGGGTTCATCCGTGGGTAATTATAATCACTCATACTAAGTTTCGTCAAAATAAGCCGAGAATTGTGCCTTCTAGAGTATTTACGAGCAATTGTGGATGGGCGGACAGACGGACTGTCATGGGTGACGACAATATAGTCCCCCCCCCCCCCCACATTCATTGTGAGCGTATAACAATGAGTTTGTAACAATTTAACAATGTGAAATATTGTGCAAATAAAACCCAATAATTCAAACAATATATAAAAATCTCATTTTTAAGGCTGGTATCACAGCTATTCACAATCAATAATGTATGATTGACGGTGTATTTGTTTATATAATACATAAATAAACATATTGAAAACAGGTGGTTCATACAATTGATCGAATATATTCTTTACACGTCTATCAAACATGGCTTACGTACGGTATTAATATAAGCTTCGCCACACTTACCTTAAAAAATATGATTCTGGGACCGTAGACCCCCCCCCCCCCCCCCACCCCCAATTAAATGGATTCCCCACTGAAAATAATATCTGACATCCGACCAATTCGGTTGCCCGTCTTGAACTTTCCCTTTCAAAATTGGCTACGGGTCTGGGCTATGCTTTCGTCTTTAAGCAAGTAATACTCTAACCATGATATCGCTGGATATTTAAAAAATTCTGTGTGTGCATGTGTAGATTTCCAGAAATGGGAATTTTTTAAATTTAGTTCCGACGCTTAATCCTGAGTGCAAAACATCACCCAGCTTGGCAAGAGGGTTCCATAGTTTTAAACATTTCTGACCAATTAAATGAAATTTATTTATAAATATATATATATTATTGTTAAAATAAAGACTTTGTACAATATATCATTATATTTATTAGAACACAAACATACGAAGTTATTTTGCTGATTAAAATATTTTGACCACCACAATACAAAGTGATCTTCCAGTTCTGGACCTCGAATGTTTCTTTTTCAATACTTCTTAATTAGCCAAATCCTGGCATTTACATCTTCTGACAGATTGAACCTGGAAGGTAACAGTAAATAAACCGTAGAAATTCATCTTTCTAACTATTGAAAGAGTTTTCGCGTCCAATTGACTGATGTCTTGTATGATATAACAAGGATGCAAATGCAGGTTACGCACATTTTGATGCAGATTAGCGGGTAATATGTGCTATCAGAGTTTCATTAAAATGGTTGTTTTTATCCATTTTTACAATGTCCATTTCAAAATGTTCTTGGCCATGTTACATACTTTTTCTGATTGAATTCTAAATATAATAAGAAAATTTTAACAGTAAAGGGGAAACTTGCCTTTCTGTCTACAGTTGTTCCATTAGAACAAGTTAATGTATAAGTTATCTCCTCTTGTTCAGTTGGTTCACAACATTTATCAGGATTGATCCCACACCCTCCTTCACAGATACCAACAGCTACAGGTGTATCTCTTGTACATTCTCCTTCTGATATATCATTATATTTAGCATACAGAGAACAGTTCAGTGGAAGAGCTAAAATGTAAGACAGGATGACAGGAGATAAAACGATTATAGTAAAGATTGAATGTAAACACCGAACTATTTATATTATCCATATACAATCGTCAGATGGATTCAGGACGCATTGAGTAGTCCGCCCTAAATGTCGATTTTTATCCATTAAAGCAATTTCTTAAAGTAGTCAATAAGCTTTGGAAAATAAAAAAAATAGAACACAGGAGAAAACAATACCTCCACAAGCACTCTCACTCAGCAAGAAAGGCTTCTTATTGACCAAGCACGCCTTTCTGTCGAGCTCACATTTGTTTTTAAATGTTAACTGTCGACTTCCAACCAAACCACACACAGGTTCATCTTCACGATGATCACAGTTGGGACAAGTACATTTGGCTTCTGTATTATCTTCTGATGGGACACATACTTGACTAAAACCAGCACATACAAATCCAGCACAGGGACCTGAATCGTAAATGGTATATAGTATATATATTAGAAATGACATTGACGTTCTTCTTTTATGCTCTTGAGTTTGGTTATGTCAAATTGTCCATTTTGAACTGTCTCCAAAGGTGTAGATTTCGGTCATATTTCTCATGCAAATAACTAAATGCATTCCTTCTGCATGCAGCACTGACAAGGAAAATTGGGTTGAAAATTAGAAGGTATTTTCTCGATCTCTTACCCTGGACCCGAGAAATAAGATTTATTGAGGCACAGTTACCATGTCGAAGGTTTTGTATTCAATGTATGATAGTTAAACGGAATGGATAGTGAGGGGTAACTTTTATTTAAAAGTTGTCAAAAGTGGTAATAAACACTTGCCTGATGTACAGTTTCCATAACAAGGAGACTTTTCTTCTAATGGGAAAATAAGTTTCTCATAAGTGGTTCTATTTCGTACTTCGGCTCGAGTTCTCTTCATTTTACCAGGTCCACATTCTACGTCACATGTTCCCCATGATGTCCATGTTCCGACGGGAGATGCTGAAAAGATACATTGTTAATGGTGTTATCTGGTGTTTTGTTCCCCATTGTAAGGGATTTATAAAACAGTTTTTAATCATCATAATTATTATTCGTAAACTATCCACAGTAGCCTCTAAAATGGCACGAATTAGAAATGATTTCAAGCAACCTGCAATTGCATTTAAATGATCCGAACTGTAAGCAATATACAACAGTTCATGAACAGAAGGGAAATGCAGAAATGATACATATACAAGCTATATACAACGGCCTGGATTATAAATGATACATTACATAAAATTATATAATTGCCATTGAACGACTTACTTCCAGGGCCCTTATCACAGAGGGAAATGTCGTCATACAGAGTAGTTACTTTATCGTCGATTTCACACATAACTCGTTCAAAAAGACATTTACTTGGGAACACAACAAATCGAGTACTGCATACTGGTGCTGAAAAATATGTTTTTGGTTAATGTAATGATATTTTTAGATGTTTTAGTATACTCTATTTCGACTGACCAAGGATCTATGACGTGCACAATCAGTAGCACAGAGGAAATCGGTTAATTGTGTCATGACAACCACTCCGAATTGCATCACTGACAGGGGTTATTTATTATTTTTTCTGCAAAGCCTTAAGGCAGAACCCTCCACGAATAGAATAGGCATATGACTATACTGTAGCAGGTACCTGTACTAGGTGACATCGGGATGTAAACAGTAATATAAGTCCTTGGCTTTAAATTTTAATAAATAAAAATAATATTGTAATAAAAAAAGTTACGTGGAGGTGGTGCAGATGGATCAGCGCCTCCGCATTTAGGACATTCACATTGAGCCAAGCCTTGCACTGGATCAACCATACAAGTTTCAAATGGTTTTTCACATTGTACCCCGCTACAGTCAGCTGAAAATAAAATATAATATCAGGTAAATATGGTACCAGATGATGACGGACCCTGGTTGGTGGAAAGAAGATTATCAACATCGTTCTACCAAGAGATCATGCCAGATAAGCATTTTCGAATGTGAACCTTCTTCATGATTAACAGTCTGATTAGAGCTTTTACTGGTCGCTGTTGGTGGAAACAGGAGTATCATCCCTTAGCATGCGTAACATTTCAAAACCAGAAAAATGGATCTTACGTTTACATTCTCCTTTGTAACTGACATCAACCTGTTTGTCTTCTTTACATGCTGTGATTCTCAAAGCTCTTTCATTGCTGTATGTTTTTCCATCATCACCACAAACCTACAAATTGCATGATACATGATATGGCCCTGCAAGTTTTGGACATGCCTTGTCGACTGCATGGGATTGGACAACTGATTTTAAGTCGCGAGGCTTATTACTGTAGAATGCGTTTGTGACTTCGACCAAATGTTAAAGGGGAACAGTCGGCATTTTTCGGAGATTGATTTGGGTCTTGAATGTGCTTTAATAGTCTTGATAAATACTAAACGCACGAAAATCGCATAATCCCTTCAAACATTGGAGTCAAACTTTTAAATTTCAAACGTGAATAATTATGAAGGCTCAAATTTCGAAGATGAGCTGTAAACACTATTACTGTAAGCTAAAACAATTCCTGAAACTAAGGTATGATTGGTTGAACGGATAGTGAAGGTGCTCCTTTAAGTCCCATAAAAAAACCTTTTTATACATCTACATATGGTTGCATATTGCCATCGGTCCGTCCGTCAACATTTCTTGTGGGCATTACCATAACAGACACTACAGTTTCGTCTGATTTTGATGAACTTTTTGTGAGCATTGTGAGTTATTGTTTGTGGGCACAATAGAATCTACAATTTTCAATTGACTTTGATGAACGGTTTTTGAGTTATTTCCCTTAGTCAAAGCGCGTAAAATTCATTTGTGAGACGACAGTTTCCATCTGATTAAAATATATTGATGAGATATTGGAAAATTTTGCATTTGACTAATAGTTTTTGAGTTATTTCCCTTCACCTAAAACAAGTCAAATTTGTTCATGCGCTCAATCAATAGATTCCATTTTCATTCCATTTGTAACTTTGTGGTACCATTGGAATTGTTAAGGTCTTGAGTAAGGAGTTGAGTATTGAATATAAACTTGACAGATTAATCAATTAAGAAATCAACAAATACATTTTTAAGACCATTATATTATATGAAATTTCAAATTACCTTGCCTGGTCGTTGGCATTCTGGACCAGTACATGAGCAGCATTTTGATCCAACTGTTGTCGGATTGCTGGGGTCAACTGAAGATAAAAAATCAGATATAAATATTTTTGTGAAATTCAAAACTGTTGGGGCTAGCACAGGTTCCTTAATCATTCGAACACAGTAACACAGGTTTGGAAGCTGATATTGCATTATGTAGAGAATGCTAATAATTGTTACATTGTTAAAACTTACCAACACAATCTCCTACAGCATTCTTCACAAAACCAGCACAACATAGACACAAATAACCACCATGTTTATTGATACATTCGGAATGTTCTCCACAAGTATCAAACCCAGCTTGACATTCGTCAATATCTAAGGACAAATATTACAATAAAAGAATTAAAATGTGTGTATATGCGCCGAAATAACAAAATATGTTGTGTAAAAATCGTCTTATTTTGTATATAGAGTTATCAATTCGGTATTTTTTTTTTATGAATTTATTGTGATCAACCCATTAAACAGCTTCTGAAGAACATGTTGCAATCGAAATTTGTAAGATGCTTTTAGTACCTATATTACATGTATTGGTACTTATATATTCATAATTCACGAGCGAAACATAATATATAATAGCTGAATTTCCACGAAGGCTAGTGGTATCATGCATGACATAGAATATTCACCTACCAACACAATAGTTGCCATATCGAACGTAACCGTCAAGACACATGCAATCAAACCCTCCTTCATAATTGTTACATTTTTGACCAATATGATTACAGTCATCAGTCTTTGTGGCACATTCATCGATATCTAAAAATAAAGAGTCGTTATAAATAGGTGGACATGTGATGGGCTAAGTAAATTGCAGAGAAGAAAACTTGTGGATTTATGGATCATAGTTGAGTGTTGATAAAACGTACAAAACATATTAATAAATTAATAACTTACCATCACAATTATTACAATCCCCTTGATATCCCATTTTACATTGACATGATCCATCTTTACATTCCATATTCTTTCCACAAGTTACATTGAAGCATGGATCATCTAGAAAATTGTTAAAAATTCATGTCTTATTCTTCTGGTTGTCATTTAAAATTACCAATGTGTTTTCATGATACAAATTTGTATCTATTGCAAACAAACAGTAAATGCGTTTGAAGGGTAGAATTTAGTCTTCGTTTTGGTTAACAAAATCCCGCTTATGGTGTATAATTCTCTCACGTTATGTTTTGTTATTAAATAGATTTTTGTTCTTTACTTACCGGAACAGATTTTTCCATCACCGCGGAATCCATCAGCACAATGACATCCATAAATACCGCTTTCTATATCCAATTTACAAACAGTATTAGGTCCACAGTCCAAAGGTTTTTGTGTTACAGTGCTATCCTCGTTACATACTTGTTGGGTGTTACAACCTGGATCTACATATGTACTTCCAATCTACAATGATGGAAATCGATATTGTGCAGTTGTTCTCTTTCTAAAATGTTTTGCACAGTTCTGTAGGGTTTACAAATTGTCACGTTGAATCATATTATTGCAAATGTAACTTTTGTATGTTAAAGAGATTTCTATGTCAATATTGTTGATACCCAATTCAACACTAGGTAAGACTTACAGTCGGTTATTGTATTGGCTGATATCTTTACCTTTGATGTAAGATTTTTGTAAGTTTTGGACGACATTAGAAACGGAGAGTACAGTTAAAACGGGGAATATATTAAGGTAGACCTTGTGTAAGTTGTGTTGAACAGTGTGTTATACCATAATATTGTGCAAACGTGCCTTTTCACTCTTTCCCAGCTTTGCGCCAGTATTATAAGGCATATAGCAACGTGTTATTATTTGTATGAACATTACGTACGCCTGCGTTGTACTATAGCAGCGAATGCGCATAGATGATTCTTCCTCTCGCCATTGTATTTTTTTACGTTGTAATTTGAGTTAATTATAACAATTAATATCATCCAAGAGTAGTTGTATGTCTGCATGCATGTTGTGTGGGTCTATACTGACGTTGAGTATAATTAAAATAAAAATAATACATATATAGTTGAGCAAGGTATTTTTTCACATCCGAGTCCGATTCATAATCATAAACGTGAACAGTCTACCTTATCTAAATGGTAATAAACAGATAGAATTTCCTGTTTACTGTTCATATTTATGTTTTGAGTTAGACTGCAAGGATGTGCGAAAATGTCTGCTGGACTATAAGACTTACAGCCATATAAATACCATCTAAAATACAACCACATTCTGCAGACTTGACACATCTGGTAGATTCCAAAACATATCCTGGTTTACAAAAACAACCCTCTTGACAATAGCCAGCATTTTCTGCTTGTGTTTTGGAAACTGCATTAGTGCATGTTGTTTGTTTTGATTTCGAGGGTTCCCCTCGAGGTCCACATATTCGATATTCCATATTTTCACCACAAGTCACATCTTTAATGTACAAAACAATCCCATTAATATAAATCATTATATATAAACCATTTCAGTAAACTATACATGTAATGACAAAAGAATCGAGAACAAGATCACGGATAGATTGGTGATACCTTCACATAAAATACTTTCTAAAAAAGGCCCGTGTTCATTACCAGATAGACCTATTCTCCCTTCTCAGATAGACATGCGATCATTCCAAGGTAAATTCTTAGATAGACTGGTTCTACATTTCCAGATAGATTGGTTCTACATTCTCAGTTAAACTGTTGTTACCTTCCCACATGACTTGTGATCATTCCGAGATCAAACTTTCTCTACCTTCTCAGACAGACATAACTAATGCGTGGTGGTGAAATAATGATGATTCCAAAATGTTACTACTATATTACTTACAATCACCTGTATTTGTGTTTACAGTTTTGTATTATGTAAAGTGGAATACATACCACAAGAGTAAAATGGTCTCCAAACAGCAACGTCAAAATTCATGTTCTTCTGACATTCATTTGCAAGTCTCTGTGCACTGGCACAAATACCCAACCGATAATCTTGTGAGACATGGCAGAGATCATAGACACAACTAAAGAACATCTCCTTATAAACCGTTTCTTCCATTTGATTTATGCAATTCTGAAATATTGGATAATATCCTTTACATCGTCTAATCTTTACAATGTATATAATGGAAATAAAATATGAACAGATATGTCGAAATTTCAGTTTTATATTTGATATAAAACACACCAATACAATAGCAATACAGCTTGCAATTCAATACATTATCTGTAATCTTAAATGCAAAGGCAATATGCTATATAATTGCAGAATGCCCCTACCATTAGGTTTTTTTTTCTTTACTTTAGATTTCCTGTTTTGGGGTTGTTTTTGTTTTGTTTTTTTTGAAAGGGGGGGATTATTGGTGAATTTTGTTACAGATTACCTACCCCGAATGGTGAAACAGAAGAAACAAATACACTTGAACAATAATACACAATGACTTCATTAGTAATATCACAAGTATCATTTGTTGGTGGAGCATCACAATCTGCCTTACAATCTCCATTACTTTGAATAAATTCAGGAACTACCCAGGAATTACCAAACAGATTTTCATTGTCGGTCTGAAACGCATGGTATTTAGTAAACAAAATCCATATGAAAGAAAAATTTAGCAAATGAACTACTTCGAATCAGAATAGATCTGATAGATCTCAATACGTTTGAATCACACAGTTGAGATTATTATGCATCAATTACATTAAGATAATGTCTGTGCACAATCAGGAAAATCATGGCATAATGAAAGGTAATAAAACGAAACTGATCTATAAATCCTACCACGTTGCCTTTTTCTTCACAATGATCTCCAACCACCCAGTCGTCATACTTATCGCCATTATAGTTACCACATAAGCCACACGTTTTTCCATTATAGTCCTGGCTTAGAATAAGTTCGACCTCATCTTGACCATCCCATGTAACTTCCACTCCAAAGTCGGTTTTAACAACCTATCAATATACAGAATGATGTCAAATGTTCTAAATGTGCGTATTCGTCGAGCTAAAATCATTTTATATACAGGCTCTGTAATAAACGATGGTATTAACTTACTTATCTTTCTAATAGTTATCCTAATGACGCATAATATAGAGCAAAATAGTGCAAAATGTTATTCTCATAGTCATGACGCGTCTTAGAGCTTTGAATTAGGGGGACGTGACACTGCCAAAAATAAAATTAGGTAAATAAACCAGCGACGAAGACGAAAAATATAGATTCTTTACAGAAATATTATAGATTTTCGTTACCCTTCATCCCAATTGATTTGGAGCCGCCGTTGTTGATGTTGCTGTTAACACCAAAATGTTTAAAGAAATTAATCATCGAATTAACTGAGACGACTATTAATAATCTATATAGAACGAATTCGTAAAGAATCTATATTGAATCTGTAAAGAATCTAGATTGAATCTCTAACGAAGCTATGTACTTACAACTTCTCTGCCGTTATCATCTACACTTATACCATCTTTATTATAGGCCAGAGATAAACGATCATTTATACGAATTTCTCGATTTCTTCCCAAGAAAATTTTCTGCAAAGATATGTACCAAAAGTATAGAGGTTTATACAGAAATTTAAATGTTTTTAAATTCAACGACATTTTTTATATTGCAGTATTAGTTAATAGAGGGTTCAATCCAATACCGGTCTGAAACTCGGAAGGAATGGTGATGGCATCAGAAAATTTCTTACGGCACATAATCGCCAAGCAGACGACAATCCAACTCACTTCCGACTGCCACAAAAGACAGAGTTGCAACAAAACGTTAAAAGGAAGACAGCCGATGAGAATTTAACGATCTAATTAAATGGTCCCTCGTTTCATCAGCTCAGTCGTGGATATGCTCGTGTTGATGAAAATCTAAATTCCTACCGTATTGTTGATGGTGACTGTGACATCTTTAACCCAGGAAATACCTTTAATATCACGTCTATTCATATCCCAATCTCGAGTCACAACAGAGAATGTTTGGGGTGATTTACCGTCACAACCATCTTTGGCCATGACATATTCACATTGACCCATAAAATGTAACCATTTATTATCGAATGAGATACAATGTGGATCACCAAAACAAGCACAGATACCGATTCCTATTGACATAAAAAAAATTAAGGTTAGTCTACTTGGAACTTTTACAGGTTTATATATGGTTTTAGTTTTAGAATTACAATAGTACACATGGGCACTAACCAAAAGTATTGGTTAGCCATAACATAAGATTGAATTTATCATAAGTTGGAGAAAAAAGGTTGTGAACCTCTCATTTATCTACGAATCTCAGTAGCTCAACAATATGATTGAGAGTTCGTATCCAGAAAACTCTTCTGCATTTTTTTCTGGGGGTGAATGCCCCAACGGGTGGTAGTTGAGACACAGACAAATCTGTATTGCCAGGACGTACATGTACATTTACTTAAAGTACAATCATCGTTATAGTCATATATGATTGCAGTACAGACCTAATCTAGAGCTAAATATATCATCTACACTACTGTAGTGATAAATTACATGTTTTCTGAATTTGTTTTGTGTTTTCGTGATTGGATCCAGATACAGAATAAAAAAAACCTAACAATACCTTTACAGGTACCATTGACACCATCTCCTTTATATCCACGTTTACATGTACAGAAAAATGATCCAAATGTATTGGTACATCGAGCATTTGGATCACAGTTGTGCTTATTTTCCGTACATTCGTCGATGTCTAGAAATTAAATGGAAATAATAAAAGATTGCCGTAAGACGTTCTACTATACCCAACAAAACCAGTATTCAGATGGCAAATCCAGATACCAGGATGCCTTCTGGAATACAACCAGGTTTTGACAGTCCAGTCCAAGATATCAACATATCCTCAATGTTACGACGTCTATATCAGAAGATATTTTCTTCATTTTTCCAGAGGAATTTTGCTATTTTTAGAGTTGAGAAAGATTTCCATCAGAGGTATGCCCATTATCAATTCCTAAAATATTAGAATGTAACCCAATTTTTAAAATGTGTTCCCGAAACGCGTGTCGTCAGCATAAAGATGATTGGAAGATTACCTTCACAAGATTGCAGTCCAGTTTGACGGAATCCTTCCTTACAAGTGCACTTAAATGATCCTGGTGTATTGTCACAGGTAGCAGTAGATGGACAAGGCAAGAATGTACATTCATTGTCATCTAAAATAGAAAAATCAAGTATAGATTATGATTATGGAGTGTTGAAGGAAAAACACCTTGTTTTCGAGAAATTATGTTCACTTCATGCATTTAGGTTGATTTGTTTGGTCCAGCATGACTAGTTGTATCTCATGATTTTACTATTGTAGTAGTCGCGGGTGTCTCGCTCGAGGCAGATCATGCTTTCTCTTTTTAAAACCCCCGAAGGTACTTCTCTACGTTTGCCATTCTTTGGAGAGATATTTGATTGAATTGTCTGGCTTGTATGGATATCTATCATTTAAGTTTTTAATTTGAAGCAAATTATCGGCGTATGGATGGTACTAATAGACAGTTAAACGGTATTTTTATTTATCGATTCCCAAACACCGAGGCATACTTACATAGCCTTTAGGTAATCATTATTATGAAATTGAATAATTATCTCTATATGTAATGACCCTAGTGTGTTATTGGTTGATATATTTTTGTCCATTTATTACACTATTGCTAGCTTGACTTACCGTAACATTCTCTACCATTAGCCCATACATTACTTTGTCCTCGACCTTGCCAACCCTTCTTACAAACACATTCAAATCCAGTTTGTGTATTCAAACATGTAGCATTCTCGTGACAGTCATGGAATCCTAGTTCACATTCATTTAGTCCTAAAACAAAGAAAAGCAGTGATGATCCCTATCAATGGTGTTCGTAAACTCATGTTTCGTTTATAGCTTGTGTTATGTACAATAGTGTTGGCTGGCATGATACTCTCTAAATGTAAAATAAAACTTACTGATTGGGCTCTGTCCACAGAACAACTGACCAACAGTGATTTTACCAGCAGAATCTGCTACACCTGTAGCTGCAAACTTGAGATTTTTGATAGGAAGATCTTGAGTATTCTTAAATACACCAGAGTCACTTCTTGATCTACCGTCATTGATTCCACAATTACAGTCTCTGAAAGCAGGGCAATGGTAGAATGGAAAATTAATAAATTAGTGTTTGCTTTATATTATGCTCCTGAGATTCTTTATCAAGATTAATAATTCAAATGTATAAAATTATTCAAATATGTATTCTGGCCATGCGCTGTTTATTAATATGAAGTGCGACTTGCCTCGATGGCGAATTCGCCATTATACTCAACTATTGAATGTTATAATCTGTTACTGTATTTTTATTCACTAGTATGTACATTTCAAGGTATTTTACCGTTTTTGCATGGCAGTTCGTCCACCGTCACCACCACATAGATTTTCTTCACCACACGTACAGTCCTTTTTGGCTTGACTTCCGGCTCCAAAATAGGTTTTGTCTCCTCCATCCAGACTTGTCCATGAGAATTTTCCAGCCTCCAAAAACTAATCGAAATGAAAACAAAAAAGGTCGGTAAGTAAATCAAATCTTAATATATTTTTTGATCAAAACAATTCATTTGAGACAGGCATAATTTGGGGAGAGGATAATGCATGTTAAAAAGAAACGAAAGTTTTTTCAATAGTTTACTGAAAATGGAAATGTATAACGAACATGCAATGATACTGATAAGATTAATCAGTTTGCTTGCTCTTTTCTTAACTTTTCATCAAGCTGTCTATGGATTGCTAATGTACACAGCTTGTTAAATCTAGGTTCTTGGATTCTATTTTTTTTTTAATTAATACTTACGACTGTGTTTTTACAATCATATCTAACTGGTTGGTAGCAATTTGAGGATATTTTAACTAATGCTTTAATCTGTTCTACAGTTGGACCTTTATAAGTTACATCTATTGGGTTACCGTTATAGGGTATAGTAGTGTTTGGTTGAAGATTATTATTAATGACTGCAACACCTGTAAATTAAACATTGTCAACCTTAACAATTTTTACTTCTAACTCTGTATTCATGTATATAAATATTTCAGATAAAAACAATGGTACCTCACAAGATACAATTTGATTTGTAGTGGATTTAACATAGCTGGTAACATAATATCATAGAATTGTTGCCGATTCATTAATAATATTTTTTTTTCTATCTTCTCAGAGAGACCCAGTTATTGCTACTACTATAATAATATGTAGAGGTAATATATATTTAAAAAAGGACCTACCATGTCCTGGATTAATTTCCATATCACAATACACAAAGAATGGATCAAGATTTGCGGACGGGTAGATCATTACTTCACCAGTTAAATAACCTCGTTTGAAAGCCTCTTCACAATCTTTAGGGAAATCTGAAAACCAAAATCTGTTATAGATACATTTGTACATTTGCATATTCGGCCTAATAACTAGGACTTCGAGGAAATTTACAACTAAGAAGAAGTTACCCATCAAAATTCGATGGAAAATACGCAAATAGAATTCGATTCGACTTTTTTTAGTGTCTTAAAAAATTGAGCGTTCATTAAACAGATCGGAAATATGTATAGATGAAAAAAAAAATCTTACCAACTGGTCTTTCAGCACATCGTACCGATGATACTGATATGGATGCTTTGCCCGATTCAGATTGACCACCAACTTTTACTTCAGTTACTGGCAATACATTTCGATCTGTGATGGTTCCATTATCAAAAGCCGTCATAGATCCTTTAGCATCACAACGGCATTTCATGTCATCACATGTTCCTAGTAAGCTACATGGGCAACCATTTATAGAACTGTCAGATGCAGTACCAAAGCTGTTTGTTTCTTGTCCATTTACATTCACTTGAATAGCGTTCGTGATTGGAGACTGTTGGCATTCATAATATATACCCTTAAATATATTTCAATAAACGATAACGATTTAATTGAATGGGCAAAGTATACAGGGCCAGTGGCGTTTCTACAAGTGGGGTATGGTCTCTGTCCCCCCCCCCTTTCCCACTCCCTTATGTTTCCTAACAACGCCACTGTACAGGATTCAACGATATAGGAGTGGTAGTATCTGAAAAAAAAACCATGTTCTAGATATTTCGCTTGGTCTCAGGAGACTAACAATGCATGCTCAGTGATATTATAGCTGATGTTGTGCACGGGGTGTTATGCTCTTCGCGAACACTGCACTTTGATAGAAAGACTAATGCTTCATCAGATTTCGTCAGCTATTGAATCCTGATTTACGAATTTTAAAGTGAATGGTATATGGTGTTTATACACTGAAAGTAGTTGTATATAATTCTATATGGTACATATCTTACTTGATGACAGAAAGGTGCTTGTCGAGTTAACGCATTGATTTGTTCTGGTGTGGCACCTTTATATTTGAATGGTACAGAAAATGAATCTGGGGTCGTTTTTCCTGATATTTCTTCTGGAACAGCTGATTCTGGTAATACCTGAAATTTATTACAATCAAATGCAAATATGAGATATTTCATAATAGGGCAAAAGGTAACATAGTCTAGATTGTTATTATATTAGTTCGATTTATTATTCAATATATTGAAGTAAATAGAGTATCAATTAAGAAAAACGTTTGTTTAGACTACGCAAAATGGATGCACAGTTATCATTTTTGAGAAAGTCTTCAAGAGTGATGTAGCCTAAACATGCAATTCAGTACTATTAGAATTAAATGGATGAAGCGTTACCTCCGTTACAGCATTGGAATTTCTCTTATCAAAATAACATTTAACAATGAAAGGGTCGACACCATCAGGACCATCAGGATCAATGACATAAGTTGAATTCTTGTATGGAGTCTTGGTATTACCACTCATCATAATATCATAACAGTCTTTCTGTATTTCTATTAAAATTAATAATGGATTAGTTTATTTCTGTAGATACGCAATTAGATTAAGATTATTGAACTTAGTAGAGCGCTCTTTACTGCTCTAATGTTAGCATTCAATGGCACTTTACAAACACAAATATTTCTACATGTTATAGGTAAAGGTTTTTCTAAAAGGTTGTTTTAAATTTCTCTTAAAAGAGTCAACAGATTTACAGGTTTTTAACTGTTCAGACAACTTGTTCAATAACCGTAGTCCTGCTACACTGAATGACCTATCCCCATGTGTTTTATATTTTGTTGTTGGTACAGGAAGATTAAGAGACATAGGCAATACGGATTTATATCTAGATTTAAGAGATCTGATAGATATTTTGAAGCCAATTTATTTAACCATTTGTACACCATCAGAAGAAGTTTGTACTCGGCTCGTATTGAAAGAATGTTAAGCCCCTTTTACGCCTCTGTCGTGCATATTTTTGGTAGATCCAGGATCAATTTAGCAGCTATATTTTGCACTCGTTGTAGTGGTTGAATGGTCGTTCGAGGCAGATTGATAAAGAGACTATTGCAATAGTCTAAATGTGAAAATACCAAGGCGTTGACTAGCTTTAAACACGTTGATGTGTTGATGAAAGTTTTGATCTTTTTGTTTTTCATTAATACTTGGTATGCGTTTTACCGCTATATGCTTATCAAAATCCAGGTGTTGATCAAAGGAAATGCCCAAAACCTTTACGCATTCTGAGCAGTTAACACTCACAGCACCAACATTTTTTCAGATGTCACACTTTTGTTTCAGACAACAGACAACACCATAAATTCCGATTTATCATCATTCATTTTGAGCCGATTCTCCACCATCCATTGTCTGGTTGAATCCATCAGACAAGTTTTGCATGGTCCTGGCCTCCTCTGATATATTACTCTATCAAAACTTCCGTACACATTGTGATCATCTGCATATCCAACAAGATTTAATTCGTTGTCAACACAATTTCTTAAAATACTCGAATAGCAGGTAAAATAAACTGCACCGTTGATACTTCCTTGGCGAACAGAAAAATGCATTGGTTGAACGGCAGAATTCGCGTTGTTAATATGAATTTCATAACGCCTGTCAGATAGGTAAGAATCAATCCATGTTTTCGCAGTACCTAAAACACCAAAACAATTCTGCAACGTCCCCAATCACAGAGTGGTTTACAGTATCAAAGGCGACACTCAAATCAATGGCGACAAAGGGTGACAACTTTTGGCGTTCAAATAATCATTATAATTTTACCTGTATGTGTGGTGAAGCTGATAAGTGAAGCCGTTTCAACAAGTTTAGATATAAAGGAAAGACTGCTGACTGGACGATAATTTTTTTTGATATGCTCTAAGTTTGATTTTTTCAAAAGAGGTCGCACAATTGCCTTCTTCCTGTCATAGTGAAACATCCCCGACGTTAAAGAAACGTTAATGATATTTGAAATAATTGGAACAAATATATCAGAGTGATCATTTATAAGATTTGATAGAATAGGATCCAAGTTACAGTAGCTAGGTTTGGCGTTGAGTATTAGTTTAAGAACTGTATCATGATCAACTGGTGTAAACGACGAGTATGGTAGTACAAGTAACTCGGTTGGTGTGTAAACTGGATAGCTGTCCAACTCTTGCCGAATATTATCATTTATTGAAGAAGAAAGATAAGAAATCGTTCGCTAGCTGGTCATCCGAAACACGACTTGGTAAAGGGTTTGCTTTGCGAACTCCAGTTAAATCATTTACTGTCTGGAAGAATCGTCTCCAATTATTACCACAGAGATTAATGCGCTCACAGATATTATGTATTAACACGATTTGGAAATTTATATACATTATTACAAAGGATCTCCACTTTCCATCCTATATCACATTTCTGAAAAAGAAGTTGTCTTACCATAGCATTTAACTGGACCAATAGTAAGTTTTCGTTCAGTGGTACTAGCTCCTAATTTAACTCTAGAGATTGGCAATAAAGATTTATCACCAAGGATTCCTCCGTCAGTTTGACTTCCTCCACTGTTACAATTACAGTTGGACCCATCAGCTTCACATTTTTTGGCCTCTGGAATATAAAATGAAAACTTCAGCTCGGGAGTTTGGAGATTCTGAAACGGCTTCAGAAACATGAACGAAATGGGAATGGTGATCCCTCAAACGAGAATTATTTTCATTGTTTGATTGTGATTGAAGTTTACGTTACACTCGAGGTATACTCTCAATATTGCGGTTGATTTAGTGAAATTCTATAACAGTTCAATTTACAAGTCTTATTGTGTCTAAATAACCACTTACTTCCAATATTTCCACCCCAAGAATTTTGAGCTGTTCCATTTCGTGAGTACCAACCATATTCGCCTTCTAAATTCAATGAACCATCGTTACAGATGATGAATATTTCTTGTGTACAATAATGAGAATTGTCTATCAATCTATCGACGTCTTCTTTTTTAAACACAAAATATGTTATAGTTATATCAAATACTTGGTTTGGTGGAACTATTATATCTCCTTCTTTTGGATAAATTTCCTGAAAAAAGGTGACATGTCAGAAAGACAGGTGAAATCTCTTAAAAGTTTGAGTTTAAACGTTTATGAATTAAAAATAGAAAGTGAGAAAAACGTATATATGACAATGTCTTAAGACGATATGATTAATATAAATTAGCATTAATACTAGGTTTACACTATTTTCCCTGCGGACACGGATATCACGGTTCAGACCATCATGGGGAAAACGTGACAAACTGTAATTGCCGTAGATGCTGGCCAGATGCTGGCAAGTGGGACGGGAAGCGTATCAATTCTCTGGCATCTATTCCTAACCAGTTTTGGTCATGTTGTGTTCCGTTTTGCCACGGTTCCCACGGCAAGCTAGGGTTAACGTAAGCCGTTTCGTTATGTTTCAATAAATGTGCTTCCCGATGTGTGACGCTTTCTAAACCGAAGCATTTCTGTATGTTGAGTTCTGCTACGGTCTGCGAGTGTTCTTCAAAGGTGTATGAAAAAGTCGAGCCAGGCAGGAATTAGCCGTTTTAATCTCCATATCCAAAACACTTATTACGAATTGTCACGTTTTGTAGCGTTTACTACGACCTTGTCAAAGTGGCTGCCGTGGTAAATTTTTTGACAGTTTAAAATTCTCAATTGCATCCACTGCAATTACGATCTGTCACCTGTCTGGCCGCCAGGAACATAGTGTAAACCCAGCCTTACATTACCCCGCGTCATAAACAGAACCTTACCATTATGCCCATAGCAGGATAAGGTTTAAGATTACAATAAACAGGGAAAGCTGGTGTACCAGAATATTTACTATCAGGATCAGTATAATATACATCTGATACACTTCGATGCAGACGACGATCTTCACATGATTCTCTTCCACCTGAATGCAAATAAATTTCAATATTCCTTATATTTCAACAGGTTATTTTCTCGATTCTTTCCCTTTTGACTTTTAATCTAAAAATTGTACGTACCAAGTATGTAGTTAGATCAAGATCTCAAGAGGGAGAGTAATGGGGGGGGGGGGGGGGGATGACTGGGTTGAGAAGTGTTCAAAGGTCAATCTAGACATACATGCCACGTAGGGTAGTGTAGAAAAGACTTGAAATATTGTTTTTTTTCTCAGACTTGCTATATAATGAATTACAATAACATTCCAATGCTATAACATATTATTGTGGATCATAGTCGACAAACATAAATTGAAATTTATAAAACAATTGATGTTTTACATACCAAATTCATATCCCAAGCAATTCAAGTAACCAACTGAAAACCGGCTTCTTCTGGATCCACCTGGAGGTGGATTTTCGGGATCGATACCTTCCAGACCCAAACATACTTGACATACTGGTAATCTGGTAGTATTATAAATATAACCAGCGTCTTTTCGAGACACACCATCAACAGTATCACAGTTACAATTTTGTTTAGGACCACCTTGACATGTACCAGTTAAACCACACGAACAGGTATCAAATCCGCCACTGACAGCCCATCCTAGAATCAAATTGTGATGTTGGTACATTCATTCATCTGATCATAGTTAAGTTGATGCAACTTTAGTACCACGATTAGAAATGTTAGCAAGTAGAAGTTGCTATACATTAAAGTAAGAAATATTGTGTCCAAAAAGTGCCAAATTTTTGATCTTTCTAGAGAAATATATGAAATAAATCTAGAAATGGCATATTTTCAGACGACTTAACAATGAACATACATTGTCAATTATTATTCATTTATATTGGCTTTGCTTTCTTTTTATTTCGTCATTAAATTTTAAATAAACGAATCTAATTCTTAAATTATTTTCTGATAGTTCAGTGTTAGATAAAATTTAAGTTTTGACATAAACTTACTTGCCAATCATCGAAGTAATATTTTCTAAAGACATTTTATTATCTGAATAGTTGAAACATAGTAAATTAAAGGTCTTTCGTACCTGGCTGAGAAACACCATCACAAGATGTATAATTAACATAACCTGTTTTAGGAGCATTCTTACAATTATAACTCAAATGTTGTTGACAAGCTTTTGAGTGTTGGACCAAAGCCTGAAAGTTTGATTAAATTCAATAATATTGTGGAGCCCTTCGTGCCACTTTACAACTACGTTTTTCCGCTGGGCATCCGTCTTGGAGAGTCAACACAGCCATTTTGTTCAATTTGGCGTATTGTGTACGCAATAAATCATAGGATTGTCCTCTCGATCATTCATCAAATCAGTTCAAGTCCAAAATTTTTAAATATATAAATATTGTTTTGGGTGTGACTAGCCAGGTGTTGAAATGTTCACTCTTTCGAAATACCTTAGATCAATTATTTATCGATGAACATATCTTTGGAATATAATATGAACCATAACTAAGAGATACCGAACTCAACTGTAAAGATTGCTTGTCTACTATAAACTAAAGTATTTCAACCACAGATTTATCATTTCTGAGAAATTTCAGCTGATTAAGTATACACAGCTGTATACATTGTACTTACATTGATTTGTTCCTTAGAAATTTCATTACCATTGGTATCTTTGTAAGAAATATCATAACATTTACTCTGACCTGCACCTGGTCCGTGCTGAACACCTGAATACAAACATTCGATTTAATTGAACGAGTGGAACATATACACAGGAATATATATTAACGACAGAGTCAGTCAATGGCTTTTGGCTTATAGGAAGAAATAAAAAACGATCCAAATTCCAATGGTTTCCCCTGATTCCAATTCATCTATAGCATTCCACTCTAGTTTCTTATTTTAATAATCAAGTAAAAAGGGTCCAATGGAATTTACAGGAAGTAGGAAATATCCAATAAAAGCTTACTTGGAGATACAGGTACCACGGTAAATGGGAAGTTACAGGTAACGGTAAAAGCTTCTACACCACCGGATGCATCGGGATCAATGGTAAATTTACCAGATTCAACCTTCAATTCACCAATTAATGCTCTTGTTCTCATAAAAGCCCAGAGATCATAACAGGATTGGAAAGTTTCTGGAAAACATATCCAATTTACGATAGTCAAATTCTAATATGTCACAACACTATGGAAATACTCATTATTCGATTAATAAAGAAACCTGACAAAATTCGTGATAGGAAGTTAAAAACAATCTCTAGACCAAAAGCCGGTGATAATTCGTATGGTTTCTGTATTTACTAATTTTGAGACTTGAGAACTTTTTAAGAACAGATGTCAATAGTTGCCAAGTGTAGTCAATTATGATCAAGTTTAAAAACTTTATCTATCATAGTCACGTAATAGTACAATGGGAAATCTATATTTGGTCATATTCCTACAATAACGGTGCCCTAATGAACCAAAAATATTCATTCCAAAACTATATTTAATTGTGACATCATTAAATTGTTTCACCTTATCACTTTTGAGATTTCAGAAAAAACAAATCACCATACATACCATAACATTTCAAGGGACCCAGTGTAACATTCAGTTGTGAATTACCACCAGCGAGTTGACTGTTCACTTTACTGAAGTCTACAGTAGAAACTGGTAGATGTGTAACATTTGACAACTGTCCGACATCTTGCCTAAAAGAAACGGCTTGTACTTAGTGCAAATTTATTTACATCCATTTGACAAGAATGTGATGAGATTAGAACTTAGAGCTCTTCAAGTCACAGAAGTAATTAAGTAAGTAGCTTCATATGAGAGGGGTGTGTGCGTGTCTGTGGGGGGTGGGGGTCGAACGTTGATCTGTTGATTTGTTACTATAAAACTTACAATAGTCTATTTCCAGCAGCATCACAATTACATGATTTGCTTTCTGCACAGCCTCCTGCTCCTTCTAAGTTACATTGACAACCGTCATCGCCTCCGGATCCACCTGCCAAGTAAGTATATTCATTTCCTTCGAGATCTTTCCATACAACTCCTTTTTCGCCTTCTAAAAGGTAAGTAAAATACAATTATTTAAACAGATTATTGACGTAATCAATAATGTAACGTTTATACTACAACTATTTATGTCAAATATTACATACAAAAATTTAAACAATCTTTTCATGAACAATTACTTATAAAATCTGTTCACAATCAATCATCTCTGCAATCTGTTCACAATCATGCTCTGCAATCTGTTCACGATCAATTATTTATACTGTTTACGTACATACAAACTGTTTACGTACAATCATTTATACAAATTGTTTACATACAATTATTTATACGAACCGTTTACGTACAACTTACAATTATTTATACAAACTGTTTACTTACAATTATTTATAAAAACGGTTTACGTACAATTATTTATAAAAACTGTTTACGTACATACAAACTGTTTACGTACAATTATTGTACAAACTGTTAATGTACAATTATTTATACAAATTGTTTACATACAATTATTCAAACGAACCGTTTACGTACAATTGTTTACTTACAATTGTTTATACAAACTGTTTACGCACAATTATTTATACAAACGGTTTATGTACAATTATTTATAAAAACGGCTTGACTAAAGTATAGTATTTTAGACAATATCTTTTCGTATAATTATTCATAGAAACCGTTTATATACTAATGTTTATACAAAATATGCATTCATTTGTTCTAGTACCATTGCAAGCCTCTCTTACCTGCTAAATGTAGATGATAATTATTGCAGTCAAACGTTAAAGATTGTACACAATACGATGCTCTATTTCTCAATCGGACTAATTGTTCATCTTTTACAACTCTATTATAAGCGATTTGGAAGATGTAGGCGATGTCAGAGATAGAAAACTGGAAAGAGATAGTTAAATCTGTTTAAGAAAGTCATCTAATGCAAATTATGAATTGAATAAATGATGATGATCAAAACAAGGACGGTGATGATGGCGTTGATGATTATGATAAATCGAATACACGGTGATGATGATAAATCGAATACATGATGATAATGATGATGATGATGATGATGATGCAATACATGGATGATGATGATAACGTTGAAAATGGAGATGGAGATGATATACAAAGTCAGAACACTTACTGTTTCCTCTGAATCATGATGGATTATTGTAACACCTTGTGGAGGGTAGTCAGTAAAGTCACACTCAGCAACGAATGGATCCACATTTTCTGAAAATGAAAGAAGACATATGAATACACGGCGCAAATCCAGTCGGTTAAAGACGGAAAGGATATAACTGCAATAGTTAAGGGTTTTTTTATAGCACAGGTTGTCTATCCACAGATCAACACAATATGAATTTTGCATAGTCAAGAATCAAGATGGCGAATAGGTAAGGCTACTCATACCAAAACTGTCGGAACAATTAATCGGATAAGGTAAGACATCTTTTCTCTGCGTTATCTCACCTTAAATCATTTTCTGCAACACATGCTCCCACAAAGTGAAGTACGTGATACAAAGCTATATAATGTCCTGTCCACTAGAGCTATGATAAGAGGACAAACTGGCTTAATGGGGCACAACACCGTCGTGGTATAATTTGACATTTCTTAAGTAAAATAGGCTACAATAGGGGAGGAGGGATCACCCACTGTTTCCCAACTGACTGTACACATGGAGATTGTTCTTAAAAATCTCACCTTCCTTAGGCTTTTTAGGATCTGGTGGACCGTCGGGATCAATGAGGTAAGCATAAGGATCTACTCGTCCAGTAGCTCTATATTTCTCACAATTTGGTTCAAGTCCTGCAGACAAAAATGTAACATAGTTACAATCTATTTGATTTATAATCGTTTACTGAACATAGGCCTACAAAAGCGATTATTTCACAGCACCCGAGAGATGTTTAACGTTTACATTTATATTAGTTAAGTTGTTGGAGTTTCCTTTTTTCAGTTGAGAGAATAAGTCGATTTGTAACATTGTTATTGTAAATGTTAAGGCATACCGAATTGTTGATGTGCACATCTCAGAGGACCGACTTTAATGGCTGTATATGTTTCATTGTGATCTGATTCAGTGCTGATGGAGACTATTGGTAAGTTTTTAGGGTTGGTTTCTACACCCAAATCATATCTAGTAGTATTATCATTCATATCACAGTTACATTTGATATCTTTCTTAACACACGACCCAGCAATACCACAACCACAACTACCATTTTCACCCTGAGCTCCAGGGAAGTAATTTATTTGTCTTGAATCATCGCCAACACTAACAAATACTGCTTGTTTTCCATTTACATTGATAGGTGAATACTGAAAGCATACATTTACATACACTATAAAAGGCCATTGTAATAAATATAATTATTATCAAACCTCGAGAAATCAAGACCTCTAACTGGCTGTATTCGCCAAATCAAATCGATGACCCTGGACAAGAAAAAGAGCCATTGCAGTCAAGGTATAAGATGAAGACCATTGTAAAGACTTATAGTTACATGTCGCTATCTTGTCATTCCTCATTTTTGGATCGATGATAAAGAATTTTACTGTACAATCTGGTACTCTGTATATAAATATACAAACCCTGCATGTGTATTTGATTTCTTGTGAGCAGAATGCTGATCCAGCGATGACACCAGAAATAGTCTTCCCAGGTGTCACATAGCTTAGAGGATTGTCTCCATTTTCTGTTGGAACGATAGGTTCACCCCTAAAAGAAAGTATTCCGTCATATAGAAAATGAACAACAGTACATTCAAAGAAAGCACAGTAAAATAGAATGTATATATGAATGTGATTTTGAAAGGACAAATAGTTTGTTATGTTAATATGAGTACTTACTTATCATGAGGTAGCACTGTTACACCAACATGGCTAAAAGTGTTTAGGTCACAATGGACCAGGGTAGGTTGTAGAGGACCATCAGGTCCATCAAAGTCAATAACTTGTGGACCGTCATCTTCAACACCGTCTTTCTTAATAGCTTCACAGTCCTTTAACAAGTCTGAAATAATCAAGTAATGTGATGTATATCAACGATATCATCAACAGAAAGTCAAATGCTGTAACATGCTGTAGTAAGAAACAAGAAAGGGTGGGAGAAGCTGGATTGATCTTACCAAAGTAGTCACAAATAAGTCTTAACATTATTCAATTTCAATTATTCAGCCAATGCCACATTTTCATTTTGGATATTCATGCATCTTCATTATAACCTGTGTTACTTACCAAATGGTTTTGGTGCACATTTAATCTCAGAAATGACATATTTAGCAGTTTTCTGTCCTGATCTGGCTTTAAATTTGATAGAAGTTATAGGAAGCCTTTCTGAATCGAACACTTTACCATAATCAACAACTGTGTCTGTTGAACTTCCATCGCAATTACATGCGGTACCCTTTTCACAAAATCCTAGTACACCACAAGCACACTGTAAGCAAGAAACATAAATCCGACAGTAAAAAACTTGGTCTATTGTAACGGGTGTATTCTTTCTACGTAAAGAGTTATGTTGATGAGTAGGACTATTTTACTTTCATGTACTAAATACATGTAAATTGTCTTTTAGTTCAGTCATACTACAACTAGATAAAACTAAAAAATTATATTCAATTAAGAAGAAATTAAATGAAATGATATGTTCTCCATAGCATTGGACAAATGGCGTTGTCGGTCCTCTTTCCGTAATCATTTATCCAGGAAAGTGGCTAACTAAAGAAGTAAGCTTTAAGCACCTCACACACCTAGAAGCATATATAGAAGAGATTAATTTCTATGATTTTCTCAATTCCACGATCCAAACTAGAAAAGCTTTCATTCATCAGTTCCTTTCAATGACTTAAAATGTGCATAACAATTTCGGCAGATCAATGATAGCACGTAGGATAAACCGAAAGAACAAGAAGAAACGAAACGAAAACACAAAGATCTGCATTTTAATCAGATTAAATGATTTCTCAAGTTGGAAATGTTGTTTTTACCTGGCCATTTGCTCCTGATCCACCCCATGATTTATATACTTTGCCTTTAGAATCTGTCCATTGGAATACACCGTCTTCATGAAGATTATATCCTTTTCTACATTCAATCCTGTGAAAGTCCGAAGTAGGTAATACAATTTAAATTTGGGGTCGTTTTACACCCCGAACGTGCCCTTTATGTAATCGAACTCATGTGAGTGTTAATGAAAGTACGTAGCAAAGTCTGTTAGAGAATAAACTTCTAGATATATTGTTACATTTTCATACTTAATTAATCAATGATTTTATTCTAAAATTGAATGTACAGGTATATTTGTAAGACGCAAAACCATTTTTACCCTTGAACTACTAAATATTTTTTCAGAGAATTGACAATTTGTGGTGCTTTTCTTCTAAAACATATTCACAGTCTTTTAGTCATAAACTTTAAATTCCATAACAGTCCATTTAGCATTGGATTCGATTTCGGTTATAAACAAGTAACTTACCACTGTGATTGGTAGCAGAATTGGGAGTTATCTACCAAACCTTTAATAGTTTCCGGTGAGGCACCTTCATAAGTTATTGGTCTATTAGTACCGCTTACAGTTGTAGGCGCAGTGCTGTCTGGTATAACAATAGATATACCCATATTGTTACGGAATTCACATTTAACCTGCAAGGGATATGGCGAGAGTTTATGAATAGGTGTTCGATCTGCCTTTGGGGCATTTTTTCGGTCAGGGACTGAAGCTAGTTTTTGACAGGAGATGGAAGCATTGGACGGGAGATGGCAATTATTCAAGATATTTGAGCATCTTTTCGTTCAGATTTTAAAGTATTTTCCAGATCTCCGTTTAGATTACTGTTGTGACTAGGTCTCGTGTATATTTTTAAACAGAATCTGGAACACTTAAAATAGCACATGGAACTATTAAATCAGAAATATGATCATGTATGAGATGGGTGCATCTTTCTGATGGGAGAGTGAGGTATTGTTAATGTTACGACAAAGATTAAAAGTGGGAGATAAGGATTGTGATTTCAGAATAGGAAACAGATTTTGTTTGGACGGGGTAACATAAAATAAGGCTAGTGCATTTTAGTACAAAACCCAAGATTCATTTCATTGTTAAATGATACACGTAAAAAAAAGTTTAGAGAAATTACCTTCATTGCTCCAATTGGTCCTGTACTATCAGGATCAATATCAAATACTCTACCACTTACTGCTGTTGGGTCATTTTCATAGATTTCTTGGCAATTAATAGGAAGCTCTGAAAGCACATTTAGTGACATGAAGATAGTTATGCCTTTTAGTTCAAAATTTGATGTGTGAAGTAAATAAACAAGTCATGATATATCAAAAGGCTAGAAAATATGGATCTTACTTCTACAGGTAGCAAGTTCCTCAACATATCCATTTGGACATTGGCAGCTGTATCCACCAGGGTTATTCACACACTCTGATGGTTCAGCACAAACATAATCTCCAGTGACACACTCATCAATATCTGAAACACAAATGTTCTCCAGTACGTACCTGACCAGGTTTTTAATTGACTCAAGTTAAATTGACCTATGCGCCGACACATATATCGGGTAAGAACTAACAAGTCCTCATCAGAACAGCTTGTTACTCCAAATTTTAAGCAATCATTTTTCTTTTAAAAAAATATACTCTTGGTTAAACTTTGCGATTCAAGCAATTGTTATTTTCATTACGGAAAAGATTAACAGGAAAATTGTTACAATATGCTATTTAAACTTGAATTAACAAAACTGTTATTAATGTTAATGCTAATCAATGACTTATGATTCATTGCATAAGGTACTTCAAATTATAAGAAGAAAGGAATCTAGCTTCACAGCCGACGCCCATAATTATACTGCAGGCTCTTAGAGTCCGGATTGAATGTAGCAAACTAATTTGCGGGGAACTTCATAAAATGCTTTTGTCAACAAGTACATGTACTTGGGTAATTTGAATGTTCTTACCTGTACAATTATTAACAGCGTCACCAGTGTAACCTTTGTCACAAACACATCGATTATTTATACAATTACCATTCGGCTGGAAACAATCTTGTTTCACACTGCAAGAACCTAAATTAATATAGATTTGTCACCAATAAAATATACATATAATTTACATTATGTACATTGCGTACGGATGAATTTATTATTTGCAACTTTGGGATATATCTATAAGAAGAAAAAGACATGCATTTACATGTCGATGAATCTATACAAATGGTATATGATATGATTTATTTGTTAGTATAAATAACAACGTGAAAAAGGTATACATGACAATTTTATAAAGTAAAATCTAGGAATGATATAAAGATGATAAATAGTGGAATAAAAATGTTATAATTTGTAAAATATAGCCTGCTGATGATAAAAAGGGAATAGTTAAATATGATATAAACTAAAATATAAAGGTAATAAATAATAATATATGGAAATAAATTGTAGCATCAAAAAATAAATAGAACCTGTTATGTTTATAAACGGTAAACATTAAGATAAATGATAAAATATAAAGATTAATTATTAAATATACAGACGCTAAATGGTAAAGACTTAAAAAAGTTAAATAAAGAAAATTATGAAAAACAGTAATATAAAACGATCAATGATAAAATCTAAAGACGATGCATATTAATGTATATAGTGATAAATTGCAGCATTATGCTAGACATGAATAGAAAATAAAGTAAATGGTAAAATGTAAAGATGAATTATATACAGACGATAAATGATAAATGGAAAAAATATATAGTTGATAATTTATAACCTAATCAAATTATTAAGAGGGCGATAAAGATGATAAATGTTAAATATATATGTAGTTAATGAATTATAAGCTGCCCAGACGAAAAAATGAAAATATATAAAGATGATAAATGAACTTGAAACTCTTCAGGCGATAAATGGTAAAATACCAATAGATGATAACTGGTAAAATCTATTGATTACAAACTGTATCGGGTGGTTAAAAAAAAAAACATAACACTTTTCATTTCAGGATTTTCCATACAGTGTCAGGGCTATGGTCATGATAATTCCAACTCATAATTTTAGGGATACAAGACATCTTTCCACCAAATTACAGCTTTATAGGTTGAACAACTTTGGAATCTTGGCTTTTTCAAAATTCCTTGTAAAAAAAATATAATGCCGAAAATAATTACTATAATTTCACATCTTTAATCGAAACAATGCTCAATATAGCCACCATTTTTTTTAACGACAAGATATTGCCTGTCCGGTTTGTTCATGTGGTATTTTGGTCCATTTCTCTCTAATTCTATCCTTTAGTTCTTGCAGACTATTACCATTGTTAATAGTATCAGCTAGAGAAAACACTGTAAACTATTTGACCTGTTATTGAGGTTTGTGGTCCCCAATCATCTTTTGTATAAAATACTCCAAATTTCAAAATTCAGAAGGCAATCTTTTCATAGAAATAGATTTTTGGTATCTTTGGATGAAAATGTCATTCTCGTGGTGCATTTGTTTAATTAAAGAGGAGAAGTTACAGTATTTACAGCATTATATTTTTGACAAGGAATTTTAAAAATGCTGGTATGGTTTAACCTTTAAAGCTTTTATTTGGTGAAGCGATTTCTAATATCCCGAAAAATGTGAGGGTAAAATATTATGATCTCAGCTTTGATACTTTTTGAAAAATTCTGAAATTAAAATTGTTATCGTTTTTTCTGGACCACCCCTTTTATATACTCTACCGCTGATTGGTAAAATATAGCGATGATGCATGGTCAAAAAGTGGATAATCTACTAAATTTAATTTAATTTTTATAGCATATAAATGACAATAATATGTGCATTGTAAAATAAGCAGGAATCAAATGACAGATGGTGATGATGTGGAAATAGTGAAAAGGAAAGGAGACAAATTGTTAGATATGAATAATATCACAAAAACCGACAAGCAAATTTATTATTACACTACACTTTCGATCCAATAAATCTGGGATATTTACTTACGAGCACAGGTCATGCCATCCCCTTCAAACAACGGTTTACATGCACATTTAAATCCTGGCTGTGTATTCTGACAGTTGGCATTAGGATCACAGGGATTGGTCAGACACTCGTCGATGTCTAAAATTATAACAAAAATTTAATCTAAGATCTGAGAGAGATCTAAGTATAGCACAGCATTCTGAAACTACCACGAAATTTAATTTAATAGTGAATAAAGCCAAACCAAAACTGTCAAATTACAGTATACTCTGTGATATACGATACTCTGTGATATACGACATCTGAGTACTCTGACGTTCTGCTTAATCCGACATATTTTTCTGATCCCGATTTACTTCCTTCTTATGTCAGTTTAAAAATACTCTGAGTACTCAAACATTCTGTATAATACAAATTCCCGAATTCAAATCGACAATTATGAATATACATGGTAAGTAAAATGAACAGACAAATAGAAAAGCTTAAGTTGTGGTCCGTGAGCGTCACCTGAACAACACTGATGTTTGTGAAGAAAAAAAAAGTTAAGTAGTTGTCATTAAGCTTGAAATGAGTTAACTAAACAGTCGGCAACCAAAACGTTTCTTGTTGGTGTCGATTAACAAATATAATTTAGATTATAGTAGAAACATCTGAAAATCTGTATAAGGAGGATAAATGAGGAAGTTCTTACCGTCGCAAGTATGTTTTCCATCCCCAGTAAAACCTTTACTACAATAACAGATAGGTTTATCTGTATCAGTCTTATTACAGAAACCATTAGGATGACACGAAGCATCCGTCGTACACGAATACGATGCTGCAAAAATATATATTTTGCACATGAAATTTGAACACATGTAAAGAGTGTTATACATAATATCATCAACGATGCCCTAACTTTTTCTGAAGTTTTTTCCCTTCTTCTCGATTTAATAAATCCTTCTTTAAATGATGTTCAGCCACACCTGACCAAAAATGGCCTGTAGCACACGGGGCCTCATGTTTATTGTCCCATCCGAACGACTAGACTCTTTTTCCATTCCAACCCCTCATTATCTACATCTTGACCTGGGCGAGCGTCTAACTCACCGAACCACCGCGGCTTCTGCATTTCAGTATAGGTATTCCAAATCTCTCAGTGCTGAGAACACTGAACACGCCATTCGTTGAATAATATACAAATCAAGAACTCGTGTTCAGTGAAGTAATCAGATTCCAATTCCAAAAAGTTTCATGAATTTATTTTGATCAATTGTATACATCTAAGATTAGTTGCTTCAATGTGTGTTTTTTAAAGTTACAGTACTTACTTTCTTGACATCCCGACTGCCCTTCCTCTTTCAAACCATTTCCAAATGTGCCTTCACTACATACACAACGGAAGGTGATGGTATTTGGAATTTCTACACAATCTGCAAGTTTGTGACAGTAGGCGTATGCCTCCGAACAATTACCATGAAGTGGTTGCACGATATCTTAATAGAACATAATATAACAAATATAAGCTTCCAATGTACCCAGAAAAATCGGGAATCTATGAACCGATTGTCATGCCTTGCAATGACAGTATTGTCTTCAGACCTATTCTGTCCAACTAACGTCGAAAAGATTGATGTAGAGTGCTTGTGACATTACAAATTATAACATGGAATATCAATAAATGATGTCAGAAATTTAATTTTAAAGGGGAAATTTGAATTTGAATGAAATGAGTTCATCTTAAAGTAAACTTGATCTTTATATCAATAAACTCGTAGCTATTCTTAGGAATTACATACATTTTGGAAGTTAATATCGATTCAGAAAGCACAGTGCTTGGAAAATAGATGACAAATATGGTTCAAATCGTGAACACATATGCATGTAAATACCACAGAATTTTGTAAGTCATTTCGTACATATTTCGAACATTTTTGTTTATTAAAAAGTCGGTCTGCATTCTATTGATTTGACAATAAAACTAGGTTGTTATGTAGATATAAGTCTGGAGTACCATTATTATGCTAATTTCAGTACTTATACTAAACAACATTTCGTGATATAATTTTCTAGATATTGTATATGTTTACTAAAAATTGAGGTCGGGCATTAATGGTGTCTTTGGGTGACAAAAGAAAGCTTAGAAAACGATTGGTTCAAATTACCTACTGCCGATGCCACAGGGACAAATAATATCAAAGCTGCTGTTAATAATATCATATTTGGTTTTCTGTATGGCGATAAATCGCCAATTGGCACTGCCCGTCTGAAGTATAAAAACATATTTATAGAAATAACATAATTGTAGTCAAATAACATATTTCAGTATAAAAAGGTTGATATCATTTATGGAGCTTATTTTAATGTTTAGAGTAATACTTCCATCTAACTTTTCGCACTACTGAAAATTGACAGCTACATGTAATCTTTTCATAACGATAATCCGACATCTGGTTAATCACATTATATGACGGAATTGGTTATAGATGATGAAAATTATTTTCCGAGTAGAAAAATTATGATTTTAAGTTTGAAACTGCTACTAGTAGTTTTAGTCTATTAGCTGGAAACAATACCTATCTATTTATAATATACCCTTTCCTAAACAAAATAACCTAGATTTTTTGTATGTATAATGTATAATACTAAACCGCTTACTTGATTAAAGTGTAATTTGAGTATATTCTAAATCTGATCCACACAAGAATCAGAGACACTAATCCACATCAAAAAACAATATTTTTCAAATCAAAGTCTTAAAGCGTCATGTTGATCCCTCGTTAACCAACAAAAAGGCTCTTGTATAATAAAACTAATAATTTCAACATGTTTCAAACAATGGATAATTAATACACATTAACCACATAATGTTGCTTTTTATGGATTCAAAGTTCATGGCTAAACATAAATGAATGAAATACATTGTTGTAGTATCGCCAGCTACTGGACATTTCTCTTCTGGATTACTATTAAAATTAAAATTAGATTATAATGTCGTATATTTTTTATTTTCGGATATATTAAGTCCCAATGGTAATTCAACAAGTTTTTTATACCAAAGCTCCGTCCCAAAAGTGGAATTTTCAACTGATCAAAGCGTCTCATGTAAAGCCCGTTTCGTGATAAAATAAAGAATTGTGGGATATCGATTCTTAAAGTAGAGCGATATGACAGCCTCTTTCAGTTTGGCTATCACACAATTCCTTATTATATGAAGAAGCGGGTTTTACGTGACACGATTTGATTGTTAAAACTAACATCATTGGGACGAGACTTTGGTAGATTTCACTGATTCAAGGACAATTGTTTGTCTTCAAACTTGTCTGAGATCTTATCATTCTTCATGCTTATACATAGTCCATGCAATGGAAGATTAAAAGATTAATTCCATTTCCAGCTAAAAATCCCCGGTGCCACTTGTTTCAAATCATATGAAAACTGTAGCTTGTACAGTGCTAACAAATATTTACGGATCGTTGCCACGGCGATGTTCTTCAATATTTTCAAGTGTACGTAAAATAAAAAGCAGGGTAACGCCGCTCTCGTGAAAACAATTAAATTAACATTACAAGTCGTTGACTGTCTACATTATTCAAAACTTTGAGCAGAAATAATGGACCTTCAACTCAATTTCAATTACGACTCAAGTGGGGAATTCGTTATTTCATGTCTGTTGTCAGAAAATGTCAATTTTTAATTTTTTTAAAAACACATTCTAATTTCTTCACACAGTTTTGGCTGAATGCATTTATCCGAAAATTACGAATTAACATTTTGTGAATAAATACAATACATTGCTCATCTGGAAGAGTTTGAAGCTTAATCCATTTCACCATGTCTGAACAACATGTCAGAAACGGGTATAATTTTTTAGTTAAGCTAATCTGTAATGGTATTCACAGCTCACTGTCATAATTTGAGTCATGTGCGTCCAGAATTATTCGCGTTTGAAAATTAAAATGACGACGCGTCTATTCTTGAGACTCTGCCATGTATAGTAAAGACATAACAGGAAAAGAAATAGAAATTCCTAGTTTGAGATATTTTTGAAGGAATTGTGCAATTTTTGTACATTTCTAGAACTTCTCAATTACCCCCGTAAATTGCACAGCTTTCCCTCTAACACAGTCGTCCAAAAAAAAAAGACGGTTTTGAAGATTCCAATTGATGTAAAATCTGAGGTGAAAATATCATTTCACTTCCTATTTTTTTATTTTTAGGGTGGACAGTATTTTAGATGAAGTTAAGTTTAGACATAGAGTTAAAAATAATTTGTAACAAAGATCAAAACATGATTTGATAACCTGGTGTAAACTTAACAAACAAACTATTTTGCCTCCTTAGCTGAAGTGTCATTTTTTTGTGAATATCCCAGACACTCAAGTAAAAAGAAACATTACAATTGCAAAAAAATGACTGTAAATAAAATATTTTTGAAGCTGTATTTGAAATTTGAGAGGGAAATGAAAATAATTGAATTCATGATTCATGATTCAGGATAATATCTAAGAATATTATTATGTCATGGGTTTTATTTGGATAATGAACCACGAAATGTTATAACGTAAAAAGGTTAGAGGCCTGGAGTGTTAAACCCTTTTTAAGGGTGTAAGAGCTTGTTAGACGCTTGCTCGCTAACCTGATTGTCTAGGGTTCAATCCCGGCATAGCTCGAGATGATACCTTCGGATTTTTCAACCCGGTTTCCTCCTGTCAGTGATGTAGGTAAGATGGACTGACGTCTAGTCGCTCGGATGGAACAATAAACCGAAGACCGTATGCTACAGGTTGTGCACGAGATCCCTCGACAGTTGGAAATCGAAATCAAGAGCGGGATAATACCGCTGTCCTGGCAAATTTTTGTTAAGGTTGAATATTTGTATTTACATATCAAAAGTTTAGGGATGCAAGATAACATGTTTTACTCGATTATCACGATTATCAGCAGGTTATTTGAGCGTTCACAAATTAAGATGCGCTATATCAAATGATATAGATCTGTAGTTCGGGCTCTTAACTCCATTTGGGTAAATTATGTCAGTATTGTTCTTTTAGAAGCACTATGGAAAAAGCTTGAGTCGTAAGACTGAGTTGTCTAATGATAAATAGGTACCGATGCCATTTACCTCAATTGCATTTTGCATTAGCGCAATACGACCAGTATATTTACTCTAGATATTCATATGTTATTTAGTAATCCTGAAGTTAAAATTAAAAAAAACAAGTACCATGTTAACAGGTGCATTTAGCTTTTTTTTTGCAAGTCACTACTTATGTTAAAGGTAACAACCCGATAACTCCACCGACTACTTTTCGCCAATTGCATCGATGAACATCGATGCTGGAACTATCTGTAGTTGTTCTATTTTGAAAGAAGCCCATTGTACCACATCCCTATAAAATCTAATACTTACCTGAAAGGTAAAGTTCCCTTCGGGCCTATCAAATGAAAAGATATAATCACAAATGAGCTCTACTATAATTGTATTGAAGTATTCGCTGAGATTTTTGTTCAAGTCGACAAGGAATCAATATAATACCTTAAGTAATAATCACAGTTATTCAAGCTGTTTTTCTCTTGTTGACGTCGACGGTACCGTATAGGAATGTGATTTGTATGCGAGGTAATGTAGGGACAAATAGAAAGATTTATAGAGTAACAGATGGACACGCGATTTCTTCAAATTTAAATTCAAATGTAGTTAGCTTATTGGTGAAATCACAACTTTCCATTGGCCTCAGTTTGTGATTTTTTTCTAATTTGTCGTTTGACTAATATATGAATGTTTTAAGAAAAATTATATTAATTCTTTGCTGACATATTAGATAGATTTTTATACATGTATTACAGTTCGTAAAGAGAGGTATAATTCAGTGCATCTTAATTGACCATTGACGGCTCCTCTGCCCTGCCCCCCCCCCCCCCCCCCTTTGAAGCGATAGTCTATATTTTACTTTAAATTTTGTCATAGTATAAATGTTTAGTTCAATAAATTCCAGTTTATTAATGAAATATGGTAGGGATTCAGAAAAGTTTGGAGCAAAATGAACAGACTTTCAAAATGCATTTTGTGCGAAGAATTGAATCAACAATATCGGTGCGATGACACTAAGGAAACACAGTCGAATTAAAATAAAACCTAACCTTCGTTATTTTGACGAATATTCAAGAGTCCGGTCGTTAGACCCTACTCCTAATTGCCTATATTAAGAATAAAAACTATTTTATAAAAAACGAAACGAAACAGTAATTACATTCAAATTTTTAACGAAGCTTATGTTGTCCAATATCCACAAAATTAAACCTTTTAATTCGGATTACGAAAATACAAGATGACATTGAAAGAGCTTCTGTACCTGTTCTCACACATCCTTTTTTTGTAATCATTGACCTACATGCAAGTGATAACTAAGTTACAGAACACTTATAAGACGACTAATTTGACGTTTAGTTGCTTCTAGAAGCTATAACATGAATCTTAAATGTTGCCATGGTTATTTTAAACCATAAAGATAGTGGACCACAGCCATATACGCCCACCACGGCATGTGGATGGTAAAAACGAAACATCCATTTTAAGTTTCATCAAAATCGGTTTAAAACTAAGAGAGTCATAGCATATTCAAGATTTTTGGGTAAGGGCAATAACTCTGCTTCTAACGGTCGAAAATAGCTCAAATTCGAAATTAATCTTCGTTTTATGAATATGTATACACATACCAAATTTCATTTGCATCAAAAAATCTAGTTTTTAGAGCGTTTACAAGCAATTGTTGACGGACGGACCGACCTACCGACCGATCGACCGACCGACAGGGGTGCCGACAATATACGTCCAGATAGAGAGATGTGATGCCTTTTTTCTCATAGTTCTTTACGCTTGCAATTCTTATGATTCTTTATGCTTCCTGTTCTTATAGTTATTTAAACTTGTAAACTTGCTATTAGTTCTTTAATCTTTCAATTCTTTTAATTCTTTATGCTTGCAATTCTCAAAAGATCTTTAAGATTATAGTTTTTATTCTTGTAGACTTGCAATTCTTATTGATCTTTAAAAGAACAGGTGTGCCATTTTTTTTTTGTCTAATTCTACTTTAGTCTTGTAAACTTGCAGTTCTTATAGTTCTTTAAAGTTGTAATTCTTATAGTTCTTTAAGCTTGCAATTCTTAAAGTTCCTTTTTTAATAGTTCTTTATGTTAGCAATCCTTTTAGTAATTTAAACCTTCAATTCTTATAGTTCTTTATGCTTGCAATTCTTATAGTTTTTTAAAACTTGTGAACTTGCAATTCTTATAGTTATTTAAGCTTATAAACTTGCAGTTCTTATAGTTCTTTAAAGTTGTAATTCTTATAGTTCTTTAAGCATGCAATTCTTATAGTTTTTTAAGCTTGTGAACTTACAATTCCTATAGTTCTTTAAGCTTGCAATTTTTATAGTTCTGTATGTTTGCAATTCTTTTAATTAATTTAAACCTTCAATTCTTAAAAGCTTGCAATTCTAATAGTTCTTTATGCTTGCAATTCTTATAGTTCTTTATGCTTGCAATTCTAATAGTTCTTTATGCTTGCAATTCTTATAGTTCTTTATGCTTGCAATTCTAATAGTTCTTTATGCTTGCAATTCTAATAGTTCTTTATGCTTGCAATTCTAATAGTTCTTTATGCTTGCAATTCTAATAGTTCTTTATGCTTGCAATTCTTATAGTTCTTTATGCTTGCAATTCTAATAGTTCTTTATGCTTGCAATTCGTATAATTCTTTATGCATGCAATTCGAATCGTTCTTTATGCTTGTAATTCTTTTAGTTTTTTAAACTTGCAATTCTTATAGTTCTTTATGCTTGCAATTCTTATAGTTCTTTATGCTTGCAATTCTTATAGTTCTTAAGCTTGCATTTCTTATAGTTCTTTAAGCTTGCAATTCTTTTAGTTTTTTATGTTTGCAATTTCTATGGTTCTTTGTGCTTGCAATTCTTAAAGTTATTTAAACTTGCAATGCTTATAGTTCTTTATGCTGGCAATTCTTATAGTTCTTAAACTTGCAATTCTTATAGTTCTTTATGCTTGCAATTCTTATAGTTCTTTATGCTTGCAATTCTTATAGTTCTTTATGCTTGCAATTCTTATAGTTCTTTAAGCTTGCATTTCTTATAGTTCTTTGTGCATGCAATTCTTATAGTTCTTTGTGCTTGAAATTCTTATAGTTCTTTATGCTTACAATTCTTATAGTTCTTTATGCTTACAATTCTTATAGTTCTTTATGCTTACAATTCTTATAGTTCTTTATGCCTGCAATTCTTATAGTTCTTAAACTTGCAATTCTTATAGTTCTTTATGCTTGCAATTCTTATAGTTCTTTATGCTTGCAATTTTTATAGTTCTTTGTGCATGCAATTCTTATAGTTCTTTAAGCTTTCATTTCTTATAGTTTTTTGTGCTTGCAATTCTTATAGTTCTTTATGCTTGCAATTCTTATAGTTATTTAAACTTGCAATTCTTATAGCTCTCTATGCATGCAATTCTTATAGTTCTTAAACTTGCAATTCTTATACTCATTATGCATGCAATTCTTATAGTTCTTTATGCTTGCAATTCTTATAGTCCTTTAAGCTTGCATTTGTTATATTTCTTTGTGCTTGCAAATTCCTAAAGTTATTTAAACTTGTATTTCTTATAGTTCTTTGTGCTTGCAATTCTTTTAGTTCTTTAAACTTGCAATTCTTATAGTTCTTTGTGCTTGCAATTCTTATAGTTCTTTGTGCTTGCAATTCTTTAAGTTCTTCAAACTTGCAATTCTTATAGTTCTTTGTGCTTGCAATTCTTTAGTTCTTTAAACTTGCAATTCTTATAGTTCTTTGTGCTTGCAATTCTTATAGTTCTTTATGCTTGCAATTCTTATAGTTCTTTGTGCTTGCAATTCTTATAGTTCTTTGTGCTTGCAATTCTTATAGTTCTTTAAACATGCAATTCTTATAGTTCTTTGTGCTTGCAAATCTTTTAGTTCTTTAAATTTACAATTCCTATAGTTCTTTAAGCTTGCAGTTTTTATAGTTCTTTATGTTTGCAATTCTTTTAGTAATTTAAACCTTCAATTCTTACATGCTTGCAATTCTAATAGTTCTTTATGCTTGCAATTCTTATAGTTCTCTATGCTTGCAATTCGAATCGTTCTTTAAGCTTGCAGTTTTTATAGTTCTTTATGTTTGCAATTCTTTTAGTAATTTAAACCTTCAATTCTTACATGCTTGCAATTCTAATAGTTCTTTATGCTTGCAATTCTTATAGTTCTCTATGCTTGCAATTCGAATCGTTCTTTATGCTTGCAATTCTTTTAGTTCTTTAAACTTGCAATTCTTTTAGTTCTTTAAACTTGCATTTCTTATAGTTCTTTAAACTTGCAATTCTTTTAGTTCTTTATGCTTGCAATTCTTAAAGTTATTTAAACTTGCAATTTCTATGGTTCTTTGTGCATGCAATTTTAAAGTTATTTAAACTTGCAATTCTTATATTTCTTTATGCTTGGAATTCTTATAGTTCTTTGTGCTTGCAATTCTTAAAGTTATTTAAACTTGCAATTCTTATAGTCCTTTAAACTTGCAATTCTTATAGTTCTTTATGCTTGCAATTCTTATAGTTCTTTGTGCTTGCATTTCTTATAGTTCTTTATGCTTGCAATTCTTCTAGTTCTTTGTGCTTGCAATTCTTAGAGTTATTTAAACTTGCAATTCTTACAGTTCTTAAACTTGCAATTCTTATAGTTCTTTGTGCATGCAATTCTTATAGTTCTTTGTGCTTGCAATTACTAAAGTTATTTAAACTTGCATTTCTTATAGTTCTTTGTGCTTGCAATTCTTATAGTTCTTTATGCTTGCAATTCTTTTAGCACTTTAAACTTGCAATTCTTATAGTTCTTTAAACTTGCAATTTCTATGGTTCTTTGTGCATGCAATTTTAAAGTTATTTAAACTTGCAATTCTTATAGTTCTTTGTGCTTGCAATTCTTAAAGTTATTTAAACTTGCAATTCTTATAGTTCTTTATACTTGCAATTCTTATAGTCCTTTGTAGTTGCATTTCTTATAGTTCTTTGTGCTTGCAATTCTTAAAGTTATTTAAACTTGCAATTCTTATAGTTCTTAAACTTGCAAGTCTTATAGTCCTTTAAACTTACAATTCTTATAGTTCTTTATGCTTGCAATTCTTATAGTTCTTTATGCTTGCAATTCTTATAGTTCTTTAAGCTTGCATTTCTTATAGTTCTTTAAACTTGCAATTCTTATAGTTCTTTATGCTTGCAATTCTTATAGTTCTTTGTGCTTGCAATTCTTAAAGTTATTTAAACTTGCAATTCTTATAGCTCTTTAAACTTGCAATTCTTATAGTCCTTTAAACTTGCAATTCTTATAGTTCTTTATGCTTGCAATTCTTATAGTTCTTTAAGCTTGCATTTCTTATAGTTCTTTGTGCATGCAATTCTTATAGCTCTTTAAACTTGCAATTCTTATAGTCCTTTAAACTTGCAATTCTTATAGTTCTTTATGCTTTCAATTCTTATAGTTCTTTAAGCTTGCATTTCTTATAGTTCTTTGTGCATGCAATTCTTATAGTTCTTTGTGCTTGAAATTCTTATAGTTCTTTGTGCTTGAAATTCTTAAAGTTATTTAAACTTGCATTTCTTATAGTTCTTTGTGCTTGCAATTCTTTTAGTTCTTTAAACTTGCAATTCTTATAGTCCTTTAAAACTTGCAAATCGTATAGTTCTTTAAACTTGCAATTCTTTTACTTCTTTTTGCTTGCAATTCTTTTAGTTCTTTAAACTTGCAATTCTTATAGTCCTTTAAAACTTGCAAATCGTATAGTTCTTTAAACTTGCAATTCTAATAGTTCTTTAAACTTGCAATTCTTTTATTTCTTTATGCTTGCAATTTTTATAGTTCTTTTTGCTTGCAATTCTTATAGTCCTTTAAAACTTGCAAATCGTATAGTTCTTTAAACTTGCAATTCTTTTACTTCTTTTTGCTTGCAATTTTTATAGTTCTTTTTGCTTGCAATTCTTATAGTCCTTTAAAACTTGCAAATCGTATAGTTCTTTAAACTTGCAATTCTTTTACTTCTTTTTGCTTGCAATTCTTTTAGTTCTTTAAACTTGCCATTCTTATAGTCCTTTAAAACTTGCAAATCGTATAGTTCTTTAAACTTGCAATTCTTTTATTTCTTTATGCTTGCAATTTTTATAGTTCTTTATGTTTGCAATTCTTAAAGTTATTTAAACTTGCAATTCTAATAGTTCTTTAAACTTGCAATTCTTTTATTTCTTTATGCTTGCAATTTTTATAGTTCTTTATGTTTGCAATTCTTAAAGTTATTTAAACTTGCAATTCTAATAGTTCTTTATGCTTGCAATTCTTATAGTTCTTTAAGCTTGCATTTCTTATAGTTCTTTGTGCATGCAATTCTTATAGTTCTTTGTGCTTGAAATTCTTATAGTTCTTTGTGCTTGAAATTCTTAAAGTTATTTAAACTTGCATTTCTTATAGTTCTTTGTGCTTGCAATTCTTTTAGTTCTTTAAACTTGCAATTCTTATAGTCCTTTAAAACTTGCAAATCGTATAGTTCTTTAAACTTGCAATTCTTTTACTTCTTTGTGCATGCAATTCTTATAGCTCTTTAAACTTGCAATTCTTATAGTCCTTTAAACTTGCAATTCTTATAGTTCTTTATGCTTTCAATTCTTATAGTTCTTTAAGCTTGCATTTCTTATAGTTCTTTGTGCATGCAATTCTTATAGTTCTTTGTGCTTGAAATTCTTATAGTTCTTTGTGCTTGAAATTCTTAAAGATATTTAAACTTGCATTTCTTATAGTTCTTTGTGCTTGCAATTCTTTTAGTTCTTTAAACTTGCAATTCTTATAGTCCTTTAAAACTTGCAAATCGTATAGTTCTTTAAACTTGCAATTCTTTTACTTCTTTTTGCTTGCAATTTTTATAGTTCTTTTTGCTTGCAATTCTAATAGTTCTTAAACTTGCAATTCTTATAGTTCTTTTTGCTTGCAATTCTTATAGTTCTTTATGCTTGCAATTCTTTTATTTCTTTATGCTTGCAATTTTTATAGTTCTTTATGTTTGCAATTCTTAAAGTTATTTAAACTTGCAATTCTAATAGTTCTTTATGCTTGCAATTCTTATAGTTCTTTAAGCTTGCATTTCTTATAGTTCTTTGTGCATGCAATTCTTATAGTTCTTTGTGCTTGAAATTCTTATAGTTCTTTGTGCTTGAAATTCTTATAGTTCTTTGTGCTTGCAATTCTTATAGTTCTTTGTGCTTGCAATTCTTTTAGTTCCTTTAAACTTACAATTCTTATAGTCCTTTAAAACTTGCAAATCGTATAGTTCTTTAAACTTGCAATTCTTTTACTTCTTTTTGCTTGCAATTTTTATAGTTCTTTTTGCTTGCAATTCTAATAGTTCTTTATGCTTGCAATTCTAATAGTTCTTTATGCTTGCAATTCTTATAGTCCTTTAAAACTTGCATTTCTTATAGTTCTTTATGCTTGAAAGTCTAATAGTTCTTTAAGTTTGTAATTTTTATAGTTCGTTATGCGTGCAATTCTAATAGTTCTTTATATATAGAAAATATGAATGTTGAGGGACAGGGAGGTAACGAAATTTGATATACGTGATAGTTGAGAAGAATAAGTCGTGGGAGAATAAAAAACAGGAAATGTAATTAAGAGACAGTTATAAGTTAAGAGGGCGGGAAAACCTGGCGGTGGTTGAAAGGAAAGATCAGTAATCACAAGGGGAGAAGAGATGCTAGTAGACAGGAGGAGTAAGGAGAGAGGTACTGGTGTAAAGTCAAGAAACGGAGATTAGAAGGGATAGGAGAAACAGGAAGAAGAAAAACAAGGAGAGAAATGATAAGGGAAAGTGAGCAGTGTGGAACCAGAAGAGAGTCTGGCCTGGCTGAGGCTGAGTAATCTCTGTGGTCAAATAGAATTGCATTAAATTCTTTCCTTTGAAGTAAAAAGAAAATAGAACGTTACTATTTAAGTTAAAAATTTTGATTCGCATTTCATAATATTAGCAAATCTGGTTGTAGATTAATTTAGATATTGACTAATCATAGAAAATTATAAATGATTAGCCTACTTTGATATGGATAAGCCGGACTAATGTTTACCAACGTGGGCATATTTATTTTAGTCGCGAGGCTGAATTATCTGTCGTTTAGAGGCTTCAGCACACTATGTCGGTGTGTAATCGTTTTCGACTTACTTTTATGAATTACAATCTTATAATCGTTGCCTTGAGTGTATGTTACCTTGTTTGGCATTCCGACTTGATAATTCATACTTACAATGAAATGCACAAATTTCAAATTAGTGACGTGCTATATAGATCTCTGTGCTTGCAGTATTTGTATGTATTAGCTGTACATAAAGACTATGTTACAGTACAGTACATTTACAGTGACTAAAAAGGAAGAAGTACAAAGTATAATATTCCCATATTTAAAAGAATAATAGACTGTTAGTACCGATTATGCAAACCACGTTCTAAATTTTTATTCTTTTATTCGCTTGAACAATAGTTACGAGAAAGAAAATTTCAAAAATCGATCATTACTGAAGATTTAGCCATGTTGATAACAATAAAGAAATTGACATTTTTGAAGTAAATTATATGAGTGTTTCACAGTTGACAGATTTCTATTTGTGTATGATAGGATAATAAAATATAAAGAGTTCGATTACTCTGTTGTCGAAATTCATCGTCTTATCACTATATATAGTAATACCGACAAATAGCGATATTAGGTATGAAACCAGTACGTAGTTTATAGAATAGGTTAACTTTTTATCTAATCAATTATGTGTATTTATTGAATAGGTAACAGCTGAGAAATTATCAAATTGATCACATATTGACAAGCTTTATATATTAATCTATCCTTGATATTTATATACTGATTAAACGTGTACATTTTACTGACTTAAGACTGAACACAAACAATTGGTATTTGCCAAGTGCTTTTAAAATGGGAAATTCATCGAACTAATGATAATCACTATCAGTTGTGCATAATATAAACACAGAGATTTTACCAGCAGGCTAAAAGTCAATATCTGTACATTAACATACATTCCATATGTACCTATTATTACTTAAGGCTTGAACACAATGGAGTCTTGGTTCCAAAAAAAAGGAATATTTTTTCTTCTTTAGGATTGTCATCAGTTTACATAGAGTTTACAATTAGTTTACAGTTTACAATATTTAAATTAAGAATTAATTAATAATAACTGTCAATTAAACTTATGTCTAAAATGTTGATTTCATAGCTAATGGTTAGGACTTTCGTATTTTTTTAACAAATGAGTTTAACAATATTATTATAATACTCCTTTCTTTCTAATGATCGCCCCAATTTTTACTGGACCAATATGCAATTAAACCATTAATTATAATTAAATGAATTAAATCGAGAAAAAAACGAAGAATGTTCAACTGCATGTTTTATTTTTGTTGTGTGCGTGACAATGCCATTGACTACTTTGTTTTTGTTATTTAGATTAAAATATTTGTGATGTTTGTAAATACAATAATCTGTCATTAGGAAAGCTGAACACGAGAGATTAAGAATTTGAATCACAAATAGACTTGGCTGTTAAATATCATTGATTTGTTTTCTGGTATAATTTATTTCAGGTCAAGGTTAGATTCAGGATGATGTTGCTTTCGCTCTACGTGGCATCTAAAACTTGAAACCCAATTAAATTGTAGGCCGACTCTTTTCTCTCATCTAAACTCTCATTATTGAAAACCCAAATCGTGAACAGTTCTCCTCGCTCCTGATATCTTATTATTGTAGACTGAACTTTGGTGAACAGTTTCTTTATTCTTCTCAACTTTTGTAAACCAAAATTTAGTTAGTCCTCTTTCGCCAAATAATTGCTGTTAAGTCGTCTAAAATAATGTTTTTATTCGCCCACATGAAATGTGAAGCGTAAATTGGCTTCACACATGCGCGTCAGTGCTTGTAAACACTCTAGAAGGTACAATTCTGTACAGATTTTGACGAAACTTTGTGTGAGTGTTTGTTATCATCCAACCATGAAACCGCATTTTTGATACAAGTCATTGAACTTGTTCTTGAAAAGCGCGTAAACACTCTGATTTTTGGAAGCTAGGTGAAGAGTTTATTACCACAAATGGACGAACCCTATTGAAAACGAAAATGTATCATGCGAGTTATTGGCCTTGTTGTTTAAAAGTCGTTCAGTTTTTACACAATTATAGCTGTATTTTTACAAAACTTGTTCATTATCATCCTGTAAAGTTCAAAAGCTGTGTAAAACTGAAGGTTGAGTATTTCGTACTGGTAATTGTTACTGTACTGCCAAGTACTTATATTGAAAATCAAAGCTGCCAGTGGGCGTATATTACCTTGCCTGATAAGCTATGTTTAAAGATGGGTTCCCTCATTTTCATTCATTTTCATATACTTATATGAATAGAAAGTAGAAGTGTTCTAATGTCCATAATTAATTCATAATTAGCTAAATTAGAAGAGAATTAGCTGCAGAATCCCAATGATTGACCGTTAAGGAAAGGTCAAAAAGTCTTTTTTTTAGTTTATCCAGACTGTACATACATGGACATTTATGATAGGTTAAAACTCTTTATTATATGCAATCATTAAAGTTTGAGATGATCAAGAAAGATGATAATTTATTAGAAACACCAATTAATCAAATAGTTTGCTTAATTTGACACTAAATAAACGAGGAAAACCATCTTTAAGCATAATATGGCTAGTTTCAATAAATTGAAATCAATAAAATATTCAATTCTATTTAGGTTATAATTTTATACAACATGACATAATGGTTTTATCCTATTGTCGATATATGTTCGAATTCCGTCACCTTCTTCAGCTCTGTTAAATTATCCATATGATCCATGGTGAGCAACATGACCTAGCATTATTAGTCTGAAATGACACCCTGTTCAAGGGTTAGATTGGAAAAAAAAGTACATCTTTGATACTTATCTGGGGATAGATCACGAAGTCAAGGGCAACAGAGAGGACCGCTACAACTTTAACTAAAAAATTTAAGCAAAATTTATCTCCATCATTAACCAAGATTCGACCCTTGGTACTTTTTTATTCGCCGTATTCTTCGAGAAAACACACCTGGCAAATCTTATGCTCTATTGGGTTTGATTTTTAAACTGAAAATTATCAATAACCACATATTTTATTGTTGCTAAAAGAAGCACAAACCATTGAAACACACATTTCTTGTATGACTTTGGGTTAGTTTTTCAGATTACTCTTTGTAAGAGATATTGATATTTCTACAGAAAACTTTAGATTCTTTTGCTAATTATCGACTCAAATTTACTCTTACGTGACGGATGCACTTTATTTGTAGAATTATTTTGATACAAGCACTAATCTATTTTTGGAAATTCCCGATACATTTATATTGTACTTTGTCCTATTTTGCGAACAGGGTGGTTAAGAGGATTTACTTTCTTTAAGAAGGTAATGTTGCGAACTTGCTTTAGTTTCGTCCTTATATTAAGTATTTTGTTAAATCAACTGTTGTAATGGCGACTGTACTTGCATTTTAAAAGCCATTTTGTCACAAACATTTAGAAATTTAGAGGTCAAGTTAACCTTGCACGCCACCGTCCGAAATTACTTTAAAAGAAACAGAAGGCACGATTATACATTTTATTGCACAAAACAGCACAAAATAATAATAATAATAAAAATTAAATATTCAACACATATATAAAGCAACATAGGCCTTCTATATCATATTTGGTTTATATTCAGTGATTTTAATATTTTTAAACTTGTGTTGAAGCTGCTTACTTGAACTTTGACCCTGACCCAATGTCGGAAATGAGTATACAAGGCCTATGTCATATTCATTGTTAAATCCTTAATATCAAAAGTAGCTCATAATCATAATTAATCAAAAAAATCGAACAATTCTATGTCCAATAAATAATTCTATGTTATCACTAAGATAATATAGATCAACACCATTACTGCGTTTCACAGAATATATCATTTATAAATATGTAGTTCATTTCTGTATTCATATTAATTACAAAGTAAGATAAAGGTACAAAAACAATTAAGTATGAAATTTTAATTTTTTTTTTTTATAAATTTCAAATAAAAGTTACATAATAAAGGCTAATGCCATTTTCATATCACAACTGCTAACCTAATATAAATCTTAATAGGACTAGTATTATGTTCTCAGAAAAATGATTTTTTGGTGAAGTAAAACTCAGAAAAGAAAGCTTAACATAGAGATAAAAATGAGCGAAACTGATAATTATTAGTGTTTTACTGTTTACATTTAGTCTACTGGCTGGTAAGGAACAGAAAGTTCCCCTTTTCAAAATTTCTAACATTTTGTATCCTGTCCAAAATTCACCCTCAATTTCTCAGAGAAGTTGATCAGGAATGGAATTCTCTACCAGCCAAGTCTCACTATATTGCTTAGTACATTTCAAACAAAATCTTTACAAGAATCAATATATATTAATACTGACAAACAAATAACATGATTATTATGTTACTATCAAAAATAAACATAAATCATAATGTGATATCACAGTTTTAATTGTTAGGCACAGAAAAAGATTGTTTAATCATATCAATGACTGGTTTAGCACTCTGTGGCATGTATATTAAATTTTCATGAAAAACAGCTGTAAAATTTCAGACTGAGTTTCAATACATATTTTTACTGTTTATGAATGAGTCACATTACTTAGAGGGTGAGCTGATAAGTTCACAGGTTGACACAGAAGGAAGTATGCCACAACAATGAAACTTGGTATGCATTAAATTTGACATTTTCTGATACTAACAATCTTGTCTCTTTACAGATCAATTGATGCTGATTAAGTTAGTCAAGTCTTAGAAAAGCAGCCAGTCTTAAAACTTTTCAGCCCACCCTCATATAGTAACACAATGAAATGAATGAATGGGTTAGAATTCAATACATTTATTAGCCAATATTTGTTAGTAATTCAGTATCAAAAGAAACCTCTGTTAAATGCCCAATTGCTCAAAATCAAATTATTCAAAGCTGATGTTTTTTAAGAACCTTGAATACTTGTCATTTTGTCCAAGCAGGGAAATAATCAACAAATATAGTATAATACAGCTAGTATGTACAATGTTTCAACAATGTTTCACATAAAACATATAAACCCACAAAAAATTGTTGAAACATTGTGTTCAATAAACAAACAAAAAATTACTTTCAAACCATTTTACATCATTAAGTATATGTTCTCCACTCTTAACTTTACATTAAGAGAATTTTATCTTCAGTGGAGAGGAAATGATATAAATGAAATGGGATTTTCCATCCTTCTACTTCATTTTGGACCTATCCTGTGCAATGCCATGCAGTGTCCTATGGATCTTTGCTCAGACAGCAGGATTGACTTAATCCTCCATTGGAAAGGGACACTACTATCTATTTGATTTTTCAACATTGGATTATGAAATCACCGTAAATTTTCTCAGTGCAAAATAAGTGTAAAAATAACATTGATAGTTAAATGCATATGAATGATAATAAATGAAACATAAATACAATTATCAAAGAAAAAAATCATGAAAGTCAAAGAAGATGAGTGCATGTAAATAAATATTCAATATAGATTGAATCTCATTAAATCTTAATGATATCTAAACTGACTCTTCAATAGGAATGACACCCACCCCTACCCCTCCCTCATGAGCAGACATAATTTTAGCAAATTTCCAGGTATCTGTGCTAGGGTCGTAATATTCCACTGAATTGAGATTTGTTATCCCATCATAGCCACCAATAGCATATAACCTGCCATATGTAGCAACTAATGATACCCGACTGCGTTTTCTAGCCATTGAAGCCACAAACTTCCATTTATTTTCAGCTGGATCATAACATTCTACTGTTCTCAAGAATACAGAGCCATCATACCCACCTGCAGCATACAGTTTACCATTTAACGCTGCTACTCCTAGTCGACATCTCTTAGACTGCATAGGAGCTACAGACTGCCATGAACCAAGTGCTGTATTGTATAATTCTACCTGAAAACAGAAATAAACTTTTTTACAAAAGAATTATCAATATCATTTGTACCTATTCTATATCATAAGCTTGCTTAATCCTTTTTCCATTAACATACTGTCCAATACAAATGTACTTGTATATATTTTTTAACACATTTGAATTTTGTGTAATTTTTACTAAGGTGCTGTCTTTGTGGTGTGGTTTTGTTATCAAATTATACATTGTATCTTTGTCTTCACAAGCTGAATGTTGGACCTAATTCTGACCAATATAAAATTAAGGATTCTTTATCAAAGTTTTACAGGCATCATCCTTTTTTGATTCTTACTAGCTTATCATGACTGGCAGTAATGATAGAAATTGGCAGAAGGGTATTGTATTGTCCATTCAAAAAGTTTAAAGGAATATCTAGGGCAAAATGTCTCAATGTGGGCCCCTCAAATATCAGTATCAGATGCTTGTCTTTATGGAAAATATTATCATATACTATGACAATAACACGACTTACTGAATCATAAATAGATAGGCCATCATGTCCTCCACAGGCATATATTTCACCTTGTAATACTGCTACACCAGCAGCACTACGTAACTTCTGCATGTCAGTTATCATAGCCCATCTATATGTAAAATATAATAAGAAGGATTCATCTTTAGTGAATATAGAATGAAGAAAAACTGATATCTCAATACCTGTCAATTCATGCCATCAAAGTGCATCTTCAGACCAAATACATTTTTTTCCTGAGGTAGATAGTTTTTAATGTTTTTCGTCAGTCGACCAGGAGTAATTCTAGATCTTGAATGTGACAAAACAATTTTAGATTTATTTTTAAACATTGAAAAAATAATACTTATTTACATTATTTACCTAATATATTAGCCCAATATCAATAATTGACTGTGATAGTGAAACATTAGAATTAAATAAACCAGCTGGCACACAAAAAGATCAAATAAATAAAATCAGATATTTAAATAAATTCTTTATATCTGTTAAAAATTTCTTTTTTTTTTAAATTTCATATAATCAAAGTCAGTATTGTTGGACAAACACTTGATTTTGGTTATGATTTGATTTCATTATCATCATTCCATCATCTTTTCGTTTCACAGTCATTATCATAAATACCATTATCATTATTATAAATATTTCATTATATCTGTATCATATCATTGTCATAAATACCATGTATATCATTATCATCTCATTATCCTTATTCTCAATTTTTTAAATAAAAACCATTATCATTGATAAAGAATGACTATGGATCTTGTGATAATGATTATGGTTTTAAAGAACAATCATTGTTTTTATAAATCTCACTGCCAGCAATACCATTATCATTTATTTTATTTTTCAGTCTGATTATCATAAATATCATCAATTATTTACAATATTTCATTATAACAGTATCATTATATTTTAATAATCATAAACTATTATATTACTACTAAATACTATTTCATAAAATCAGTATCATTGTATTCAAATTATCATAAATACCATTATCATATACATAGTTTATTTTAGCATCAATACATTCAAATTATCATAAATGTCATTATCATTAATATTTTATTTTATATCTTTTCATATTCATTATCATCAAATTATCAATATTTCATTGTGTTATTTCATTATTATTACATCATTTTCAGCATAATAAATATTTCAATTATATCATTATCATAAATGAAATTTACATTAACTGAAATCTTATTAATATGAATATCAATGAATGTAAACTTGAATAAAAGAGTGAATTGATTTTCAATCTTTTTTATTTCCCTCAGTTTAATAAGGTTGATCATAAATATTTAATAAAAAGACTGTGAACAATCCCACCTATCAATCACTTTACAATATTCATCGGCTAGAATATTTCTCCACACATCTGCTACCAAAACATCTTAATATTCAAAACTTCATTGCAATAAACATACCTAATTATGGTCTTCACAGAAAATATCGAGAGCAAATAGGAATATTGTTTCCATAATCAATATTATAGAATACCATGAGAAATTTTGTACTATTATTGTAAATCAAGAGCTAGCAGATATCTTGAATATGATTCAGATCAGTCATAATCATGGATCACACATAAACCCATTTTATCAAAAAATATATTTCTGTGACATATACCTGCTGCAAAAGCTTCAAAAACAAGAGGGCTTTAAATGTGTCATGTCTATTTAGAGCTACGCAATTAAGTACTTTGAAAATATGCCCAAAGGGATGTGATGGGGATCTTTCAACAAACTCAGTAATACAATTAGAATTAATTGGCATGCAAAAAAAAACCCCATAAAATAGCCTTCTTTAAACTATAAATATTTAACTCACACATCAGTTTTGGGATCATATATTTCTACTGATTTTAAAGATGACACACCATCATAACCACCGCATACATATAGTTGACCATTTAATGCTGCAGCACCTTGAGCACTGTAATATAATAGATTATTCAGTATGGTTAGACCTATATAATGCCCATAAACTAAGCAGGTTATGGACTTAATATTTTAGATTTTTTTATGTAAGACAATTTTCAAGGGAATCCTTAAGAATGTGAAATCATGTTTGATTTGAGCTGTATAATTGCATGGTAAATTGATTTATCGCTTTGTTAAGCAATTGATTTTTTTTCATTACATGTATTTTTATTTTCTTGGGAAGCTTTCAAGAGCAAACTGAAAATTATAGAGCATTTCTGAAAAAAAACAAAAACAATTTTCATCTCTGGTCCTAACATCAAAAGGAGCCTATTTATCCCACAACAATGTGGTTTCATAATTAGGATGTACTCAATTTTCTCTCTTTAACAGCATGGGTTTGGGTGGTGTCAAATCATTAAATTTGGATTTTTTTTTTAAAAATCTAATTTTTCTGGTTTTATCTCAGAATAATATAAAGTTGAGTGTGAAGTTGATTGACAGGTGTTAAATGTGTAATACAACATTGATAACAAATCTGTTGTTCTAAACTTTTCACATCTCTCCAGTGAGCCAGAGAGAAAATAAATGTGATTATGTAATTTTTAAATCCTAAAAAAATTATTTATTTTATTTTTGTATATGGTACAAATTTTAAATACACCTCTATTTAAAGCTGTTAATTTCTCGCAAAATATAAAACTGTTGGGGATTTTTTTTTCTATCTTAATTAGAACTCAGAATACTTCAGAAATATGCAAGTGTTTCTACAGGAGCGTATCTCTGAGAGTATAAACCTAAATTAGCAGACAATGCATATTGGACAGCGCACTTTCTTTGAAACCCTTCATTTTAAAGACTGTCAGTGGCTCATCTAGGTAAGTGTGGACCCTATCACAGAAATATAACATAATATGCTCTCTTGCATGTCCACAGAAGTCAACTCGTCAACAAAATTGGATGAGAGAAGTCGTTGACAAAAGTCATATGATCAAATTACTATCTCGGGTGACTAGGTCTGATTATCTATGTGTGTTGTTTTTGTCAACTAAATAATTATTGTGATGTGGTATGAATTAATTCTAGTATTTTTTACAACAAGAATATTGAGGTGACATTTCTGGAGTGTAATTATATAACTGATTTATTTATCTGATCCCAGAAAGTTTTAACTTCTTGTTCTAGTATCTGATAGTCATTGTTATTAGTTTTAACAATTTGTCATTCATAAGATGCATTCAATTCACAATATTTTCTGTTGAAATTACTATATATTCGAAAATTCTGAATGTATTGAAATATAAGCTTACCAGCTTACATTACTGAGACAGTACTGAATCAATTATTCAATATTTGTTACTGTTTTTTTTGTTATTGATCTATTTATAAGAATTTTATGCATAAATGCAATAAAGCATATGTGTTTCAAATGTGTAATAATATGACATAATATCATTTTCAATTTTTAAAGAAACCAGCTGAGTTACTGACCTTCTTTTACAATTCATTGGTGCAACCTTCTTCCATTGTTTTTTCTCAGGTTCAAAAACTTCTACAGTATTCAATCTTTCAGCACCATCATTACCTCCTATTGCATACAACTTACCTAAATATTTAAACAACAAAAATTAAAAAAAAACACTGATGAAGCATGCAATGCATGAAATTTTGCAAGAACAGCAGCATATGCCTATTCTTTATTTTTTTTAACTAGGGAAAGAGGGATCTTTAAAGGGTACAGTCTGTAGTACATGGGGCCTCAGTTATAAATTTTCGTGGTAAATATAGTTAACAAACCTTCCAACACAGCAACCCCAACTCTACTTCTCATAGTACTCATAGCTTCAGCTATTTTCCATCTATCTACTATTGGGTCATATCTTTCTACAGTACTTAATGATTCACCTTGAAAATCATATCAATATGACATATTATTGTGCATAGGAGGTTAAAATAACCTATATAGACTACTGAATGTAATAAACAACTAGTTCACATTTTCAATAAGGTTGGTATAATAGATCACTATGTTGTGGGCCATTGCTTTTTTATAAAATAAATTGACATCATCTTATTTGGATGAATAATATATCAAGAACAAATTTATATCATAATATTGATGTGAATGAATATAATTTGTGTCAGAATTTTCTTTTCTGATATGTTCAATTCAGTGGTTGGTATTTTACATAATCCTTAACATGGCAAAATAGCAAGGTTCATTATGTCTTAGTCATTATTTTATATCCAAAAACTGTGTTATTTACCTGATGAAGTGAGCCCCCCTACTGCATAAATCATACCAGGTACATCTGTACAACATCTTGGTTTAGTTTTAAATGTCTGTAATAATGGACGTCTTTCTGGCATTAAATGATAGTCTCTAGCTTCATCTAGTAAATCTCTATGGAAGCAAAAGAACTGTTTAAAAGGTTTTGGAACATTTTGTGATATAAATGCAGTTTAAAGAGATAACATTTATCTTATATTGTACAAATTCTATTTTAAACTAAAGAACACATCTAAGAAAGGTATATCAAAGCTACAATTATTTTACCATTTAATTTTTTTCATTAAATTGCTCTTAATGGTTAGCATAATACTACATTTCCATTTCCATCCTTGTAGTATACATATACTTCATATATAATTTCACGAGCCACAAGAACGCCATATCTCCATGGTTCAAATGTCATATTAAATAAGAAATAGAATGAGTTGAATCAAAATTAAGTTTATGGAAAGCTACAAGCAAAACAAAATTATCCATGATATTACAATTTTCAATCACAAAATATTTCTTGCTAAGAAAGGAAGAACATAGCCATACACAAAAAGCTAAACACAATCACCTTGTGGCAAGGGAACTAAATCAAGTTGTGTATATTAACATACCTGCACTTGAGACAACTCTTGACTAGGTCTTCTGTAGCTACTCTATCTGATAAATATTGTGGAGTTAATAAAGGTAAACGGAGTCTGACTAGAACTTCAGGGAAATGTCCTTTCTATTATCTAAATCTTTCTTTACCCATGAGAGTGCTGCTTCAAAAACCTGAATGGAGGAAAAAAAACATCCAAATATAACTTAAGAAATAAAATGATCAACTCAGATATAGATAAAATAACCTACATAAATTAAAAAATGAAATATCTTGAAATCTTAATCAGATTGTAAAGAGTCTATTAAAAAACTTTATTTAAATACTAATACATAGTCTGTATTATAATCCCATTGCTTTATAAAAAAAAAACATCTCTTGCATTTATTTCTGGAGTAAACAAGCCAATCTAAAATAATGATGAACTAAGGGCTTACTTGTTCTTCATTGCTGACATTGAGCTCATCTCTGGACAAAATATCTACAAATTCAGCTTTAGATAAGCTCATAAATTCATCTGTTACTGATACTTGTTTAAAATTATTCTGTATGAATTTATTAGCTGCTTCAACTAGACTTGTACACATATATTGATCAGCAAATGAACGTACACCTAAACAATTCTGAGGATGGAGTCTGAAATATGGAAGAAATACATCTCTATAACTACGGGCATTGTGACCAAATCTATTCACCTGTGTTCAACAAATTACAGGTGTTTGTTCATATTATTGAATTTAAATTCAATGTCATTTCAGCAATGATATAAATTTTTCAAAATATATCCTTTAATGTGCATACATACATACATACCGGTATATGCAATAATGTAAATAGTTTTAGGGGTAGTGAAGTTTGTCACAATGTAATAATAAAATGTTATGAAGGCGCAGACCATATAAGTCAAAATTCTTATTATCAATATAAATGTGTGACTTTTCAATATCATTACTCAATTATGAAATTGAAAAAAAACATATTTCACAAGTGTGTAACATCTGCAATGGTACAGCCATAAAGTTAATAAAACTCGTTAAAATTATTATTGCAGAAAGCAAATTATCTAAGAAATAGGAATTAGTTTTACCTGTTTTGTAAAAAATCACAACATGCTTCTTTAACACATTGTAAATGTAAGAAACTAGCTGCTATAAGTAAAGATTGCACACTTCCAGCATCAATTTGTAAACGACCATCATAAGCAAAGTTGACTAGTGATTCCAGAGCACTGTAATCAATAAATCATAATACAGAGTACTTCAAAATATCCAATTGGAATATCTTTAAGGAACCACCTACTAGGTCACAGCATAAGATTAGGCACTCTTGCACACTAGCCAACAAGACAAGACAAGGTTTTTTGATAAACATGCCAGGTATCACCCCACCACTCTTTGTTTACAAGGCAGATATCACGTGTGCAAAGTTGAAGCATTCAGACCAACTAAGCTACAACACTTTCATTGCAATAATCTTGAGAAATTTCGAAGCATAAAATATCTACCTTGGGTCAATTCCTTGCATACAGATTTCACCTTGTTTTGATTCTACCATATCATGAGTAAACATAGCATTAAAATATGGTATGCTGGCTGCTAGAATAATTCTATGAGCTGAAAATCTCTGATCTCCAACCTACCAAGGTCAAAGGAAATATTTGTTACCACTTAATTATCACCTTGTTTGACAACCCTCTTACTCTTTATTAGAAGTGTTATAACTTTAGATTTAGTTCTTATAAAATTTTAGTTCAAATAAAGCATTTTGAATAAGCTGCAAAGGTAATCATGACAAAGTGATAAATTTTTCAGTCAAATAATCCAATTTGATCTGTACCAAGCAAGCAATTTGAAGTGCAGACTGATGCAGATATGAGAAAAATTGATTTCTGGGTGAAGTCTGAAAATTGAAGAAGAGAGACATTTGAAGATAGTGACAGTAAACGAGGCAATCACAATGCGTTTTTTCATAGACTTTAGAAATTTGCTTTGTATAAAATCATGGGACTAGCCTTGAGGGTGACATCACACAATTTCCCTTGTCGCCGAATATCAGCAATGACAGGGAAAGCCGTGGAAGGTAAATCTTCTCGTTTAAAAACAACAACATCGTCAGCCATTTCTGTTATTATGTATGGTGTTCGATTGCTCTACCCTGCTAACCAGTCAAAAGGCAAAAGGATGCTCTTATCTATCTAAGCTGGAGTCGAATGCAGTTCTACAACCTTTGGTCAAATCAAAACCACTCAGCCATGTTATTTATGTAGGCCCCTAAAGGATCTTCATCTTGAAAGCCAAAAAGCGAGAACGAGAGCAAATAATTATATCCGTGATTGCATTCAGAGGTTATGTCGAACGCATGTTACTCACAATCTAATCTTAGAGTCAAAAACTTTAGGAAAGAAACAATAACTCGAATGCTTTATTAAAACCCAATATAAAGTGCATCAAAGTTCCAATACAAATTCACACAATGATATATTTCGGCAATATTCGGGTAAATATGCTCTAAGTTAGAGCCTAGATGCAAGTTAAAAGCAGTAGCTGGACTGCAATTAATAAATGGTTATTGTTGCTGTATAGACTGAGCAAATTGCCCTCACTGTTCGACCAGAATTTTTGCAGAAACGCATTTGCCAAACATTTTTGTATGAATTGATATAACAGTGAAAATATTAATTGGCTAAATGGCCATATCAAATATTTCTTTTAAATTTGTAAGAGACTTTTCAGTTAATTTAACCCCCACATGACCCAACTAGTCAGTCTGTCAACTAATCTTTGGTTGAGGATGAAGTGTAGTCAGTAGTAAAGAAATATATGAGAACAAATTCTTGATTAGGGATGAATTTTGTTCACAGATATAAAGAACTTCAGGGAGTGTTATGCACAGTTTGGTGTGGACTGAAATCAGAGAAGACTTCTCTGCACCTGTATTGTCTGTTCGGTGTGACTGCAGACATCCCAGAGTTCAGAAGATTTTTCGTTGATTTTGGAGTTTCATTTCACTGTTACTATTTTCATAGTTAAAGTCAAACAGAAAACGAAATTAGCCCGTCAAATCTGGCCCTACCCGTTCCTCGGACGTGATATACGGATGTCATATTGTTTCGGTTTAGGCAAGATTCAAACGGCAACATTTTATGTGAGTTGCTCCATTCCTATATTTGGGAAGCTTTTAGCTTAATACAGATCGAAGATCAGGTAAATCAGGTAAATCACAACAAAAGCATGCAAATTTCGCAAACCTTTTCGTATTGATACAAGCGGAAATATAAATTAATGGATGATTACTTGTTATGGGCCTATGTTTTACATAATTACTACTAATAATTTATCTATATTTTAGGATGGATCTTAATTTTGAATTTTTTTGTATTTCTCATTCGAGATCTCTACACAACTTTCAGGATTTTATCCATCTCAGCTGATAAGACATTGTTAAAATATATATACACTCAACCAAACAGCTAATAAGACATTATATAACATAATACACCCAACCAAACAGCTGATAAGACATTATAACATACATATATAGGCCTACCCAACCAAATAGCTGATAATATATTGTAACATAATATAACCTCGATAGACGACGGACCTTCATCGATGGATCAACTGGTTTTGTCTTTCTTCTGTCTGGAACCATTCCAACATTTCATTTAATTTAAAGATTCTTTCGAAATTTTTCACAACGGAGAGAAAAGCAAAATGACCAATTTTATGGGTTTTTTTTCGAGCGCATCTACTCACAGTCTAATTTAAGAATCGTATTGCGTATATCCAGTGTAAAAAAAGGACGGTTATTCGATCTTGCAAAATAGACATTTTAATCCGAGTGATTTTGCGCACCTCAACTTCATCAAAGTTTTGATTGAATATCTCCGGTAATATTTCGGATCAAATAGTAAATTTCAATAGACCTTATAGTCATAAGCATACTGAACTCTGAAGGAAGGTTAGCCTAAGATGAACTACAAATAGGCTTTATATCTCCATACCTTCCTATGTAAGATTTCGTAAATTCTGTGGTTTTTGTTCCTACCTTTTTTTAGGAACTGATTTAGATTTCGGTTTTGATCCGATAATTACCTCTAAGAAGAATTACCTCCCTTTATTCACCTGAGCTTTGTGTTGATTGAAAGTTGAAATATTAGCTACAGCAAATATAAGACCTAGAGTTCGTTAATTCTTACTATCATCTGGTTAGTTTATAATTAAAGTACGAAATATAAGGCCTCGAAATGAATCGTGAAATACCTGGAATCTTACTCTTCGAGTGTAGTTTAACTTAAACTAACCAGTCCAATGCCAATCAATTGTGCTGTGCCTATTCTCATCCCAATGCCCATTACCATACCAATGCCTCTATGACTCAGTTGGCACCGAATGTCAGTGCATTCACTTGAGTAAACATTGCTCATAGAAAGTTTATGTGCATAACATTATACAGCCATAGGACCATAAAAGGTATATATTACTGTATCATTGGTACCTGTACTGAACTCTGATCAAACAAAGATAAACTTTCACATCTAGGGCTAGTAGCCTACTTACTGTTTTGATACTATTTAAAGTTGAGTGAATTTTATCAATTTGTGGAATTCAAAATATTAGCCTACTGATAGTCTTACAATGAGTCACATTTATAAAAGTATAGACATGAGCTCATATTATTATCATTTAAAAGTTTTTTTTCACAAACGTCCATTTTCAGTCAAAATTGGATACCATTACTTGGCATAAGCCTATCGGTACTTTGTTGAAATATCTTGAAGGGAATTTTTTATTATTTTGGAGGTGACCTTCTAAAACTTTATACTTTCATCAACTCAAAGTCATCAGTAAGCCGAAGCCTACTATTTTGAAGCTAATATTAATCAGTATGATTCCATTTACTATGGATAGTATGAAGACAGTAATCTACAAGTAAAAAGAGGATTAGCGTCAAATTTGTTTTATCAATTGTTATCTTATAGAAGTTACATCATCAAAGTCGATTGAGTCAAATTAATGATGGCTGCACCACCAGTTTTAGAAACAGAGGCTGAATGGAGAAAAAGGTTTAGAGCTGATCTGAAAGTTGCCACATGGCAGAAGTTAACTTTGGAGTCTGGAAATTATATGATCAAATCATTCTTCACACAAAATTCTTATGAAATTCTTATCACTGATCTGTGTTCATTCTGGTTTGAAAGTTTGACAGAGCTTGAAATCAAAAGAAGAATTCAGGTATGAATAAATAAACCAAGTGTTATGCTGCCCTTAAATGTCTTGAATATAAAATCATGATGGATTGGGAGCCAGTTTTGGAAATACAGATTAATTTAGCAAGAGAAGGAAACCTTCATGATTTTACCCCCATTTCCAAAACTGAACATTTGGCATTGGATATTTACAGACAGAGAGAGAAGGAGAGAAATTACCAGATCTATGTAAAGCGCCAGTATGAAAAGATTCAATAAAACTTAGATGAATGTTTTAAAAGATTGTTTTGAATTTCCATTGATTATTGCAGTCCCAGAAGACTTCAGAATTCTACATTGTAAAGGAGTAGCAGTTGTCACAAGCTTTGCATTTGGCTCACCTTAATTTATGAGTCAATTAGAACTACAATATGCTACAAATTGATACTAACTGATCATAACATCTTTTTATATATTTCTAGCTTCACTTTTGTCTGTCTTTTATAAATTTCAGAAATTAAATCCCAGTATAGAAGCACCATTAATGAAAATATTAGATCAGATAAGAAATACAGTGAATAATCCGAGTGGTAACAGTAAAGATAGTGAATTAACTATATCAGTTCAAAATAATAGTAATGGTGAACAAGCCTGTATCTTCTCTATAAACTCTAAATTAGCTGGTATGCCTTTTGTCTGGAATTTTGTCTGTCATCCAGCTGATCCTAAAATGGTGAGATATTTTCTTGGCACATTTTATTTATAAATAAAAAGTTATTGTTTTGGATTATTCTTATGATATCTGATCAAATGGAAAAGGATATAGTAGTCCAATTATTTGCTTTCCATGTAGGTAGAACTCAATTTTTTGTTACCCATATAAACGCTCTTAAGATCAGTTCTTCTGCAATTCATTTGAAATAATGGTACCATAAAAGATTAGACATGCATGTTCTTTTTGTGTTAGACTACAGAACATCTAACAGTACCTCTTATGGAAATGGTATCAGAACTTTTAAGAAGACAGCAAGAGTTATTTAGTATCATATATAAAAAAGATAAAGAATTAGAAGATTATAAAGCACAAGGGGCCAGACCAAGCAGACGTAAGAATTTATTTGTTATTTATAAACTATATTCATAACCTAACCTGAAATTTTCACTATGAATAATTACATTCATTTCCTACCTAAAATTTCATTTACATAAAACTATATTCATCCCTCACCTAAAATTTCATTTAAATAAAACTTTATTCATAACCTTATCTAAAATTCATTTACTTTCATAACCTAACCTTTAATTTCATTTGAATAAAACTATATTCATAACCTAAACCTTAAATTCATTTATTCATAACCTAACCTAAAATTTCATTTAAATAAAAATATATTCATAACCTAACCTAAAATTTCATTTAAATAAAAATATATTCATAACCTAACCTAAAATTTCATTTAAATAAAACTATATTCATAACATGACCCTAAATTCATTTATTCATAACCTAACCTTAAATTTCATTTCAATAAAACTATATTCAAACTCTAACCTAAAAATTCATTTAAATAAAAATATATTCATAACATAACCTTAAATTTCATTTAGATAAAACTATATTCAAACTCTAACCTAAAATTCATTTACATTCAGCTTTATTCATAACCTAACCTTAAATTTCATTGAAATAAAAATATATTCATAACATAACCTTGAATTTCATTTAGATAAAACTATATTCAAACTCTAACCTAAAATTTCATTTAAATAAAAATATATTCATAACCTAACCTAAAATTCATTTAAATAAAACTATATTCATAACCTAACCTAAAATTCATTTAAATAAAAATATATTCATAACTTAACCTTGAATTTCATTTAAATAAAACTATATTCATAACCTAACCTAAAATTCATTTATTTTCAGCTTTGTTCATAACCTAACCTTAAATTTAATTTAAATATAAATATATTCATAACATAACCTTAAATTTCATTTAAATGAAACTATATTCAAACTCTAACCTAAAAATTCATTTAAATAAAACTATATTCATAACCTAACCTAAAATTTCATTTAAATAAAACTATATTCATAATCTAACCTAAAATTTCATTTGAATAAAACTATATTCAAACTCTTACCTAAAATTTCATTTAAATATAAATATATTCATAACCTAACCTAAAATTTCATTTAAATAAAACTATATTCATAACCTAACCTAAAATTTCATTTAACTATATTCATAATAAACATAACCTATAAATAATGCATAATAAGTTTATTATATTTTTAGGGTATATTCAGACCTCACCATTTAATGCCATTGGATTTTTCCACAATATGAATGTATCTGCTGTAAGTTTAGTTTTGTCATGTTTTCATGTGTTCTATGAAGAAATTCATTGCTTTAAAACATGCAAATACTCTGTGCTGTAAATACTAGGATATTTAACAATATTTTAACTGTACTCTTTCTTTAACAATTGAATGGAGATTTTCTGAATTATTATACTCAATAATTATTTATAAAGAACAATATAATCTGCAGAAGAACAGTGTCTAAAATAAAATCTTGCAGGCTGTACTTCAAAAGCTATCATCTCAAAAATATGACATTCTATATTAAACAGGGATTTGAATCTGAAATGAGGAAGAAAGGAATGTATGTATTTAATGAACCTGGTGGTAAACTGTATGAAGCTGTGATGATAAAAAATGCCTGGATAAATAAGTCACCTGCTAAAAGTAGGTATCTTATATTATCTTCCAGTCTTTTCTACTAGTTCACAGTTACCATTCTTCTCCACCTAAAAAATATTCTTTTACTAAGCTATTCCTAGCTGAAGTATCAGTATTAAGATGTTAAGACAAGGTACGGTGTAGGATTATCAAAACAGAAATGAAGAACCTGTTTATCTATTGCTGGATACATTACCTTGTCTTGTAGCTAATATTTTACACCAAAGATGAGTTAAGCTCAGGTCCTTATTCTTGAAAACAGTGAGTAAATTGGTTAGCAGTGGTCAGGAGCAGTTTAAGTGATGATTGACCAAGTGACTTGAGTAAATTAGACTACAAAAATAAGGTCTGATGAGAATGTATGTACAAATTTGGATGTTTCTTTTGATGTCTTTGCTTTAGGTTACTAAAGCCATCCATATTCTTCCTGTTCTGTGGAATTTTGACCCAATAGTATCAAAAGTTGTCCAATAGAAAAAGCTTTGATTTGAATTTGAAAAGGATTGGACAAAATACTTCTGTTAATTTTTTTAATGTAAATTTTGAGTACTCTTTAGTTTAATGTCTCAATTTCTTTTTATCTGTTTATATTATCTGTTATAAGGAATAATTGTTTAAGAAACTAAAACTAAATAGTTGTTAACTATGTGGAACTTGTGAGGATGTGAAGTTGTCATTGGTTTTTGTAAAATTGTATTAGTTCCAAATGTTATTTATGGTTGTCAATCCTTTGAGCCAAAATTGTAAATACATTTTCAATTTGTGTAAAGGGAAAGTAGAAGATGAACTAGAAGAAATAGATAGTTTAACAGATGATATACCTCCTAAAGACAGTACTAGTGTTTCATCTTGGTCTAATAGACTACCACCTTCTATGGTGAAATCAGAATCACCAAATTCTTCAACTCATAATTCACCAGCTTCATCACCTGCCAAGGTTATTCTTCATTTTAAACAACTTTTGATATGATTATCAGATGATATGAATAGATTTAGTCGTCTACAATTTCATGAAAAAATATTTTTGGAAGTAAAGACAGTCAAGTTCTCAGGCCTTTGACATTTCAGATATAAGACCTGTGTGATATCTTCTAGGGACAAATCTTAACGGAGTTACACTTACAGCCCTTGACATGCTGACAATTTTTTTTTTGTTGCATGGGCATATCTAGCTTTGCAGTCACTAGTTATGTAATTGCAGGCAAACTGGACATGCAAATGTGATATGGAAAAGGGAAATTGAGCACCATCAGTATTTTACCAAAGGAGATAATAATAGTCTACATCCTGCTTTAAAAAACATTAAATAGTGAAATTATTAAATATATGATATTTCTGTCATAATTGTTGTGTGGCTTGCTGAAGATCTTAATAGTGTGGAAATTAAGACATTAAACTAGGGATCATACTAGTTAAAGAAACATTCAACCATTTTTTCTATTGGCTTGCCTAAGATAAAAATATATAGGGTATATTGATTTAAAATTTATTTTTCAGGAGGAGCTTTTACGACGTGAACAGTTAGAAAAAAATTTAATGGAACAACAAATGAAAAAACAAGATCAACAAAAGAAGAAAAAGAAAATAGCCTTTTAACATTTTATCAATATATAGGTTATATATTTGAGTATTTTGTTGTTTATGGAATTTATATTAGATTGTTATTTATGAATCACGCACAGAATCAAAATGGTTATATTTTGGTTCTTATAATTTATATTATTTTGTATATATTATAACTTAATGAAATTATCATTTTATAGTCATTATCATTTAGACTCATTCATGCAATTTTTTTATTCATTTTCATTAAATCTTTCATTATCATACATCTATGAGTTTCTTGTCTGAAGGGTTAGTGGTTTGAATGGGGAAGTTATAAACTTGTTTGTTTGATAATGTGTAGGTTCTTCATTTGATTTGGATGATGTTCAACTCGATTTCCCTTGAGTGGTTGATTGAGAAAAGTGGGTTCTTATTTAATAGTGGCAACGTGATGCAGTCTGTGTACTTAATAAGTTACACAAATATGGAAAATGCTGACACTGTTGTTTAACATTTCTGTCAATATACTCTAAATGTCTGTCCGCATCTGTAAACCAATTTGATGCAGAAAACCGATTGCTGAAATCAAAAATCTCTTTGAATGATCTTATTCTTATTTTGAGTGATCTGCGGTCAAAGGGAGATAATATTACCTAAGTGTGGTCCGAAATTGTTATTACTACAGACCAAATCAAATAGTTATTATATCCCTTGGGCCATGTTCATCAACCAACTATTTTACAGCGATTGTAGCTTTCATAATTTAAACCTTTCGATTTTATTTGAATGTTTTTTATAGCAAAGAACATGGAATAGAGTTTTATCTTTATTTTTTGGTGCTTTATTATACTAATTAAAATAGTCAACGACATGAAGCTTGCAGTTGTAGTCATTACTTTGAAACCTATTTATTTTTACAATGCACAGTTCCAAAAGTAAGTAACTCACAGAACCCAAAACTGCCGATTTACTTTTAAAAAAAATGATTGGGCTACATGTCTAATGTAACTTGATCCGCATTAAGATAAAATTCAATTTTGCTCTAGACCAGTATAGAAATCGTTTGAATGGTCCTGTATACTTTCTATATTATGTAGGCGTAAATCTGTCAAACTGATATATAACTAAGACAGTAGTTCTGGACCAAGATATACTAACCGCTAACCGATATTTATGAAATTCTGATATTCATAAGCCTGTCGATCCACTTTTTTGTTTGAATTTCTCGAAGTAAAGAAAATATTCTTAAACATCAAAGTATTCGAAGATAGATTTTTTCTTTTCTGTCTATGTGACCATTTTTTTAACCCTTAACTGGTAAACCAAAACGTTTAATATATTCCAAAATATGTCAAAAAACCAAGTTACTATTAGACACAATTCTTATATTTTTTTGTCGAAAGTCAAAAAGCTAAATCATGTAATGAGGAAATCAGCACGTATATTGCCGTCGACCCTGTCCATCCGTCTATCTAATCATTTTTCTTGACTTGACTGTTAAAAATTAGAGGCTGAATGTTTTTAACCGGTTTGATGAAACATGGCATGCATTGGTATATTGATGATAGTTTGGTCACGATTGAATTTGACAACGCCTGCCATTGATTTAATCGAAAACGGATCGATTTGCAAACACGATATTATTTTTCATTTTTCATATATACATGGTTGCGTATATTGATTAGACCTTGGTCAAGTTCGAATTTGGCATTATTCCTTGCAATATATTTTAAGTAACAGCCCTTTATTAGAAATCTTCCTAATTATGAGACTTCAGAGCAGAGCGATTTTAATAATTTGATGTATGTAATGAACGTTATTGATATTTATATTGGTAACTTTATTACTTAAACAGATTTTGAGGAAAATTATTATTATTATAAGAACTTGTTATACCGTAATGAAGTTACTTAGTAGCCTATAAGAAAAATATTTTATCTAATAAAGACATCATTTCATTTCAGCATATGGAGTTTTGCATTCTTCTATTCGGTATTGGAACGCGTCATACAGTGTCCAATTTACACAACGATACCTGATTTGGCTGAAATTCAAACTATTGAAAGATTTTAACGTGCACATTCACTCGTTTTATTTTTCCTTGTCGGCACCTCCAGTATTACTGACTGGGATAAACCTAGAGTACAACTTGGACGGAATAAAACTCAAGTTGGTAGACTTTTATTAAGTCTGTCTGGTAGATATGGTTCTTTTGTGTATAACGCTTTGTTATAAATTTGACTTCAGGTATATGACTTCAGATACATTGCAGCTGTTTTCTGATCGTTTGTTTCGATCTGTAAAAAATAGTTCATGGTTATTTTGCGGCCAAAAGAAATTCTAGATTCTATTGTACATTAGACTATCCGGATGTGGGAAATCTGTTTTGATAATCGCAAGTATTTAGCAGAGAGCAATTAGCAGAAAGTCGGCCTACCTGCTAAAGAAAACATTTTAGCTGAAAAGATTTGAAGTGTATATAAATTACACCATAATTGCATTTTTCTAGGATACAATGATTCAATTTCTAACCAAAAAAAACATTGAAAAATACAGACACTAAAATTATGATTGATAATAAAATATATATTACGCGTCTGTCGATTGCTAAATTTATAATATTTAGATAATAATTCCTATTTTGTTTAATAAGACATTCGATACATCAGTATTTATGGTTTAATTCAAAAGAAAATATCGTTTAAAATGATGATTCTGTTGGAAAATTAGAGTCTAAATATTGTATTAGGTGTTGGCGCGTGTCTTCAATCATTTAAAAAGATAAGTAGATTTAAATGATATATTTGATAAACTTTAAATATACACATTATTTAATATCTTTTTGTTCGTATATACAAGGAATTCAAGTATGTAATAGAATTTAAATTAGGTTTAAAACCCCTCGTAACTACTGGCCTATTAACAAGTCCATAATCTTCTATTTTCTCCTCATTTATCATGATGATCGACGCCACTTCATACCTTTCATACATAAAACAGTTTAAGGAAAATGACTCTAATAATGATAGCACCTATTATAAAGTAATGAAAAGAAATATGAATCGAGTTGAGTCAATGCGTAACAAATTGCACTTGTTTAAACTAGAAGTACCTTGATATATCATCTTCTTTCTTTTTTCATTCATCTGCAGTTTCATTGTTTCGTATTATTTACCATACAAAATTATCTTCAATGCAGATACATTGTATATTTGGACGAAAATTAATACGTGGCCTTATAAAAAATGCATCGAAAATCTATTCTTCATAGAAGGATTGAATGAATATCATCTCTGTCAAAGGACATCTTCTATAAAGAAAGTCGACAATCGTGCTTTACCAGCTTTTTCAAAATAGAAAACCCCATTGCCACCTCCTAAAAGGCTAAACTCATATTTCGATGCATAAGAGTTAACGTTCTATTAGACGATGACAACAAAAAAGGTAAATTTTAAGTAGTAAACCATGTCAAATCAATAACTGCACTCAGCATCAATTAGTCTGTTATTACAGTCTTTAAGTTACAAAACAATGACTTTACAACTTCAACAAAACATACCTTAGAAGGTTCATGTCTCATTTGCCTGTCGACTCTCAGCCACCTTTAGGGATTTAGCATTAGGCTCTCTTCAAGATACAGAATATATTTATATGTGAATATAGGTTTTCAACAAGCATAATGTGTGAAATAATCTAAACAAATATATATATATATAGAGCATTACACCACACGTCAGTTTACCTTAATCTGTTATGGGGTTATTTTTTTTTAAACATTAAATGCAAATTTCCATTTTCAAATGGTGCATTCAACTGTTCGAATGAATTATGTTTCCTTCTTGTTAATAAGCAATTGATCATGTTTTATTATTCTTCCCTACGCTATAGTATGATGAATAGATATTAAATATGAAGGTGACATCTCAACCATTGTCTTACATCTTCCACAAATATCTTAACTTTCCTCACCCTCTTATTTTCTTGTCACTTAAATTACTTGACCTTATTTACATGGGGAGGGTATGTCGGAGGGACGCAGAGATCAGAAGAAATGATATTTGAATGGTTCACCTACTAGCCGGTGAAGTTTATAGATATATTTGATAAAAGAGGGAAGAGTAGCTTGTTTAGTATATTAACGTCCAGGGTCAGTCATTCGATTCACAGCATGTGTAGATTCCATAACAAATAAATAAGGGAGCGAACAAATGTGGGAGCAGAGAGATTGTAACATACGATAACATACAAAACATATTACTCTTAACCTTTTGAAGCTCTTTTCCTTGAAGATAGGAAAAGGTGTATTGACCTGTGACATGTATGCACGTGTTGGTGCTCGAGGCATTCGATTTGACGACAATCCACTATGGCGTTATCTGCCTAACCATCTTGAAATCGGAATCCGTGAAGTCCCCTTTATTGTTCAACCGTGGGTAAATACAAGTAACTGACTCAAACGCCATTCAACATCTTTCTTACCGTGTCATGGTTTCTTAAATATCTTTTTAACCAGAAGATGACACACCTAATACAACCTCATAATACCGGGATCAAATCTACGTATGATATTCTTTAATAGTTAAAATAACCAGCCGAAATTCTTTCCACGTCAGAGTGTTTCGCAAGATTGACAGGAAAAAGTACAAGGCAAATGTCTCTTGCAAAAACGTTGGTCTTGGCGCTAAAAGGAAGATGATCTGTTGTGAAATGGTGTCACGTCATCCATCAATGTAGACTTGATCGTTAGATCTCAAATATCCCCTTTAATCAAATTTGTTTCGACTGGTTAATTCAGTCTACGGTGTACCTTAACAACAGGTAATTTTACCGTGACAAAATTTGGACTCACTTCGACAGGATGATGTAATATGAGCTAATCAAATACAGCCCTAATCAGTCGACTGCAATACAACTCAAAATAAACTGATACTTGGGGATTAAGTCAGAATAGTGTGTAATCTCTCATCCTATTTGACAGGCTAACGTTTAAGATATTTAGCAAGGGATTAAATGAACGCCAAAAACATCTAGAAAAACACATCACTGTCACGATGACGGTATGTTGTGGATATAGTACTAGATCTATCGATCACTGCTTGTTAAGATTTGGTTGTAAGTTATTGTCCTATCTCATGTCTCAAGCGTGTCCTATACCTTCAAACTTGACGTGAAATACTGGGAGTAAAGATGAAAATTGCTCCATCAATAACCAAGCGAAAGGATTTGTTTCAAGGACTTGACAGACATTCAGGATTTGTTAACACAAAATGGTGCTTTCTCTATCACTTCGGAAATTCAAACTGTACTGGAACTAAACTTTTGCCAATTTGATTTCTGAAAGGGTCTTCTGAAATACGTCACTGTATCGTATATCGTATATATCGAACATAAAACAAAATTTTAGAAATACTTTTAACACCCGTCTCCCCAGTTGGGTACAAAAATAGAGCTTGATGGAACAATTTTGATAGAATTTGGGTGTGTAACAAAAAACCCCAAAACAACAAAAATTACCTTTAATTTGAAATAAAATTCCCTTCATGTCTTATACTTAGATGGTACTGTGTATACCGTATAATCAAATCAATGATGGTTACATTCACTCCTCAACAAACAAGTTCCACAAGCAAAGGTTATGTTGTGAAAATGACCTGCAGCGGCAAAGCATTTTCATTCGCAGATGCAATATTTGTCACACTTTTCTTCTTTCCATCCATCCGTAGAACTATACGTCCATTTGTTAACATTTATGTTGTGCTCATCCTAGATGAAAACAATTTTTATTTTTGTTCGTGGGGATTGTACCAACGTAAAATTGCTGATTGTCGACTTTCTTGATGATCAAACAACACTTTTACTATTATTCAGCGTTGGGCTGTACCTCCATGTTTATCTTGATGATTTTGATTATGTTTTTTTTTATCTTTTTTGCCGATTTTCAGCATAGTATCGTACTTGTTCTACAGCTTAAGTTTTTGTCGGATTGTTCAAACGTTAAGGTTTATATTTGATGTATTGTCATGTGATAGTATTCCACGTTGTGTGTGGCTATTATATTAACAAGTCAAGTTACCTACCTTAAAATTAGCAGAAATAATACCTATTAAGCGTCTGGTGGAACTCTCCACCCTTTCAATATTTGGTGCACAAAGGATGCAATAGAGGTATAATAATTGATGAAAAATAAATCTCACTGTAATTTCTTTTCCATAGAGAGAATTTTTGGTCGCAGGGGTATTCTCGATACGCTTTACGTATGAAAAAACCCAGTGCCATTAATAACTGGTGTTGATCTTTTCAACCATTTCAATTTTTTTTTGAAAGAAAGATTGGTAACGTTGGACAGTCTTTCTAAATCCATGTGATTTAACGTTAAGTGCTTGTTGCGTGTATTTAGCAATGAGTTCATCAATATATGAGAATATTAAGCGGGTCTATGTCGTGACGATCATCTTCCAGCCGAAATCGCTTATTTATGTCAATAAAATTCTTGCATTTTTTTTATTCTCAAAGCCTTTCACAAGTTTCTTTGTTAAACATGTCACTTAGAGAAATTACACCAATAATCTAGGAAACAACACTTTTCCTTTTTCCTTTTATTTATGGCATGCATTTACGTAAACTATTTGAAGAGTTTAAATTGCTCTTTTTATGCCATTTAATTCTGAAATAAACAAACCTCAGCCCTCAATGGTATAAGGGTAAAGTGGTATAAGGGTGCATACGTCCTTAACCAATGGTCCTTAATGAGCACTCGGCGCGTGGCATTTTCCTATAAAGCAGTAAATTAAGAGATGGAATATGGGCGGCATTATCAGTTAATTTTCACTACTGTTTAAATAAATGTTAAGGTTCATATTAAACGCTTATGAAATGACTGAAAGTGTCAACTAAGCTTTAACAAGTGTCGTGTCTAAACGCGTGCATTGCATCTTCACGTGACATCAATTGTCACATTGGACATAATGAGCTCAGAGCTATGAGGGTTATTCATCTAACCATTTTTACTATTTATTCTCTTATATTGAATCTATGTTCACTCTGTAAACTGAGAAAATTGTTTATTTACTTTTACAAAATGTGTATTTTGTTGATCAATTGGGGTAATTTTCTCTCATTGACTAGGCGAACCTAATCACCCTCTCAACTCAATAAAATATTATTGTACCAAAAAACCTTTCGTTGTGTTACTGCAGTTATTGATGAAAGTGAAATCTCGGCTATTGATAATAATTATAACAGGCCAATAGATATAGATATTGTTCGTGGTGAATAGGCTTTTATCTCTCATATCAGTGCAATATACTCCGAGCTATATGATTTATAATTTTTTATTTTCATTTTATTCTGTGCGTACTTTTTAAAAAAATTATGATAATGTGTGCCCAAGTATTTTGTCATTGTTGTGGTTGTGACAAAGTTTTATATTAAAACCATACTTAAAGTCTAGATCTAAGTCTATTTACGTAGATAAAAGACATAAGAAAAAGAAAATATGTTAATAACTTAGTTTTATAAAAACAAAATTGTGGTAACGCTCAGAAAAAATATGCATATGTCAAAATATTATTGAATGGAACAGTATAGGTTTGTCCTCAATTGTATGGACCAAATATACCACAATAGTAGTGAGCCAAAACCCTTAAAAAACAATATACCGTCATCATATTTAACAGAAATATAATTTTTGAATAACAATGTTCTTGCCAAAGATAAGCTTGTCTTCTCTTTGGCAATTTTTTAATGCTTTTATAGTTTGAATATAACAAAGATAAAAGTACTTGTTAATATTAATATTAACATTGCTATACGAATAAAACCCGAAATAAAACGAGGAATATTATTTTTCTAATTTTTTCTTATCCTTTGATCTATTGAATATGGAAAAGAATATTTTCACATATTTTATTTTTATCTTGAAGTTAATTTTTGCTATCTTTACCTTATGTCTTTTGATGAAGATCGAGAAAATTGTCTTGTATAGAAAAGAGAATGAAAATTGAACAATGTGATTGAGGAAACGTCAGTTAAAAGGAAGATTCAGATGTCATTTTCCACTGTGTATAGATGTGTCTATATATGAAAGATAGTTTATAGTGGGATATTGATAAGCTTTAGACTTGATATTGGTTGATTAATAAAATAGAATATTTATTTATCTTCGACTCCAGATGGTAATGAACTATCTATAATTGAAAATCTAAGATCACTCTTTTTCTTTTCATTTCACACAATCAATCGTCAAATGAAATGAAAAAGTGGGATGAAAGAAACAACGATGACATACGAACCCTGAAAACAAAACGCCATATGTTCCATTGAAAAAAGTAGTGTCTTACATGTATGATCTTTACTAGAAACAGAATTTTGTCAGATGATAAACTTCAATTTGATTGGTTAAATTATTCAAATGAAATCCAATGATATTCAGCATTGGCATTCATAGAATTTGAAATTAAAACAGAAATGATAGATAATTTGTTGAAAAACTTCTTCTGTAAAATAGAAGACAAGAATCAGATGGCAAACCTATTCACAATACTGATACATGGATATGGGGTGGTATTGATGGATCTTAAAGAAAGATATGAAGTTTCGCTTTTCAGAAATATTACGTCATGATAATTGTACAAATTTCGACAGCAGAATTCATGAGGTTCCACCTATCATTTTTGATTTAAACTATATTAAAATATTTCTCAACGTCAAACTATAAGCTTGCTATATGCTTTATATTTCATGTCTGCATCAGATAGGCATAGGTTTAAGCTTACAGAAACAATTACGCCGAACTTTAATAGTTGTCTGAAATTATAGTTATTTTCCAATTTATCTGAAAAGCTATTACAAAAAAAATTACAAAGGGTTATACTTCCATGATATTTCCGTATTCACCCAATCAGAATATTACATAAAATAATCAGAAGATAAAGTTTTATAGATGAATAAATAAAAATATATACTCTGTTATTATGACAATTTCAACACGATCAAAGGTCAATCCGTTTTTTACATCGGGTTTAACATCTTCAAATTAGCATCAATTAAATAGAAAGTTTTAACACGTTAAGTGAAATACAAACTACTTATTACCAGCTTATCGTACACGCGTTTAGTCTTCATCTTTTATACTAACAACTTTAATTAAAGATTTCAATATACAGCACCGTGTTCATCTCAATATATCGATTTCAACTCAAATTATCTAAGGTGTTGATGTGTAAATTTAATGCTTAATATAATTAATGACTAGGACATAAATACTGCTTGTAATAACTGATAAACAGATATCCTAGTGATAGGGATATTTAAATGGTTGCACCATAGATATATATTAAATATTTTAATATTGCTTTACAATATTGATGTCTTTGCAATGTCAACAATGGACACCTGATGGTACCTCTTATAGTTTGAGGAGCCACTACTATACACTTGCTGCTCCCGATTTTGTCATGATTTGGACGAGATTTTTAAGTTGAAGGAATTGTTTTGCCCGCATGGATTCTAATGGTATGTCACATCATATACAACAATATCAATTTCAACAAAATTGCATTTTCACCATTTTCAAAGAAGCCTGCCAGAATGGCAGAGGACGGGCTCTTGTCAGAAAGATATGTACATAACATAGCTGTGGTTATGTAGAGGCGATATGCGATATAAACCGAAATGGTGGTCTCTCGGAAGCACTTGACGTTGTTTCATTTTCAGAATTGTTTTTACAATTACAAAGTTAAAAATAGTTATGATCATCATCTATTTGCTCAGTCACTTGTATACTTACGAGGTCTTAATATTGGTCGATGCATAGAAGTGTTCACTTACAATGAGGACGAAGGTACAGGTTTTGTTCTTGTATTTGAAACGAAATTGCTAAAACTTATACAGAAATTAAAGATTCCTTTGGTGCTTTGGTTTTGTTTGTTCGTATACCATGTTATGCGAAAATATGAACTTGTAAACTCTTAGATGTGTATGTTCATAACCTCGACTTTTAAGGAATTTAGCAATTAAAATAGTCTGGCCAGTTAAACAGTATCTATATCACCCTTAATAAAAACTGCTTTGTTTGTTTTGTCTGTATGTTTTGTTAGCTACTCTATAGCTCAACTAATTATTGAATAAGGGAAGTAGGTGCCAGAGGGTGGGGGAGGGGATAGTTACTGTTTCAAGCGTGTAATCTGACCCTCATTTCGACTCCTCCTATTCTCTTGTCTATGCCTAGCTTGAGTGACAGTTGTTTTGTTTCGACTTTTACGATGCATACTAGCACACACCTGTCATAAGCTAGTTTTTCCTCAATAAGATTCTATTATCGTACAACTTGTCTTCACTTGGTTCAGCTTTAATTAACCTTTCTCCTCTCATACACAGTGTATTTTCTTGTACAGAAGACATGTGCTGAAACCAAACAAGCATTACAAGTACATTGATATATTACATTTTGCATAATGTGTTCTCTCCAATGAGAAAAAAAAACCAACCAAGAGTCGTTTTTGAAAATCAAATTTTGTTGTTAAGTATTGATTTCAAAAATTGTCTTTGAGAACGACATTAAAATAAGTGTTTTAGAGGAGAAGCAATGACCCTTACTTCCGGTTGAAGTGCACGAGAAAGTCTAAATTCTAACGAGCAATTTTCCCTTCTTGACATATTATACAGATAGGGGATCATGTGACGTGTATTTGCATTTATAATTCAGCTAAATTTAATTAGGTCTAAGACGTGTGTTGCGCGTGCTCTGACAGCAAGCCATTTTGAGCTGTGGTTCATTTCAATGTGACGTTTTCACACATCAACTGATTGAAAATTATCATGTTTTCTCGAGAGGTTAATAACAGGTTTAGTTTTGTATTTTGGAAGTGATTATTAAGACACCTAAAACGACAAATCTTGAGATGAAATACTACACATCAGACGCAAAATAATATCTAATATATTTATAATAGAAATTGGACAAGATAGCTCGTCTGTCTAGATAGTCTAACCAATAATTTTGTGGTTCTAAATGGAAAATTACTTGTTTTTGAATTGCCAATTAGATGAGACAATTTAGAATTAAAGCAGCTCAATTTTATGAATAAATAACATTATTGTGGTTGGATTAGTTCCCACTGTAACAAGATGCTAGTTGTATCATGTTTTATTATATTCATATTCATTTTCTTCATAAAATTTAGGTTCCAATCCTCAATATATTTGATTTTGGTGTTCAATGTCGAATATCTGAATATTTTATATTAAATAATTCTTTGAGCTTGTGTATCTGAGGCGATCTGGTCTAACTAATTATTGAAATTATAACTTATAAAATGTTGAAATAAAATAAAGAAATTTTAAAATTTCTCTCTATTCTGTTCCTGATTGGAAGATCTAAATTTCGGAGATATTTCAGATTTTGCCATCAAAGTAACATGTAGAAACCACACATCAGTCCATTATAACGTCTAGTTCTATCTGTTGATATCATGCTATTACTTCGGAAAAACTAAAATTCGTGTTGTTTGGTTTACAGAAATCTTGAAATAGACAAAATAAACTTCCATTGACTAGATTCGGGTCAAATAACGTAATTTACCTCAAGATATTTCTATCACGTGACATATCGACTTAATTAGCAACTAAATTACGTAGAGAAGGTTAATCTAGTTGAATTCTCACACCAGGTGGCGTGTTATGGTTTCTGTGTCAGTTTTATAAAACTATATCCTGAGGGTAGACAGGAACACCACGGTCTGCTCCCCCTTTAATTACACATATAATTACTTTACTAACATTCTAGGGACAAAAGCATTGTGGATACTTGGACAAGAATTACACTGAGAATGTGTATCAGATTTACCAATAGATCTACAATTATCGGAAACATCAAAACAAATACACATCATCCCTGTTTACATCATCCATGTCTCGGTGAGAATTAAATTAAATCAAGTTGACCCTTGAACATAATACTGCTGTAATTTCTCTAGTATTGCAAAAATCCAGCAACGGTGGTTTTTTGATTCTTGGGAAATTTTGTAAGCCTATGTTTTGAAGTTCCATGATTAGATAGTTTTTTTTTTTATTTCCTGAATTCTACTCATGCCTGTAGATTATTTTCTTTTCACTTTTTATATTCATCTCAATATGACGTCCATGATTTTTTTTCATACATGTATAAGGAAGTGGGAAATATTTCCTCAGCATATAGGCGAATCTGACTCATAATATTCTAGTTTATAAAGAGCCCAAACGTCACTTCAATTCTAATGAGGAAGTAACTTTTTCAACTTGGCATCCTTTTAGAGACTTAATAAAGCTAAATATTATTGCAACAATAATTCAATCATGTCCACCACAAACAGAAACCCATTTCCAATTTCTGATTCACAACAAGAAATAGAAAAAATCGACTTTCAGTTAAGCTTATCTAGAAGATGAATGGCGACTCAAGAAATTTTGACCCCAGAACAAAGAAAATATAGAATGTAATGTTATAAGTCATGTATTGGTTTTCTGGTTATCTTTGAAAGGTGATAAAATATCATGTAAGTTGACAATCACCTTCTAATACATCTGTGTTTGTCTAGACTAATATTCTCTTTAGTCTTTTGTCTTTATATTGTATACAAACAATAACCTTACACATGACGATCTTTTTAAACCAACGTTATATTCGGTACTTCCAATATGGAGTGGACAGATTTTTTTCTTTAACTGAAAGTAACCAAATATATTATCACTATTATATAACTTCGATCTATTAGCTTTAAACACCAATTCCATGTTCAATTCCAAAGACTAACTAAATTCACTCAGCTAAGTACAGTGTCTTCTGTGAGGCATGACATGCTAACCCTTCGGAAACACCTGATGCTAATTTTCGACTGGGTTTGTCAACTCGGCATACCTTTTGGTCTGTATACTTAACACTTTTTAATTGGTAAACTTATTTTAAATCACATGAGGACAATTAGGACGATTCTAGACTACAATTACTTGTTCTAAAAATATATGCATACGAAATTCCCTGTCCATCTTGTAGCAGATTGTGCTTGGGATAGTTTGAAATGGTCTGATATTTTCAGAAATGTATTTAAACTAAACATTAACTATTTTCTGCAATAAATGCTAAGTTGATAAATACAAACAGTTCTGAGATGGTGGACACAAAAGAATAATCCTACATTTAATTGTAGGAAAAAAAGAACTCATATTGTAGCGATTCCTAAACTCAGAAGTCTTTGAGTGGTATAACTTTACGTAAAACGCAAATATTTTTGAGCCAACATACATACATCGGACAATGAACCGAAATCTTTACCTGTATATGTGATATTTCCAAGGATCAAGGGTGGAAGTTAGGACGAAGTAGGGCGTCATTGCCGAGAACGGAAAGTATAATAGCTATTTAAATAAAATCTTATAACAAATTACTTGATGTGTTTCTATGTCCGGTTAAATTCCCGAAGAAACTGTAAGGACAATAAGTTGAAGTTGTGATTAAAATAACGCGTTGAATTTCTTATTTAGTTATTTATTAATTTTAAAAATGATATCTTTGGATTTTAGATGTTAGACGCTTTCTCGCTTTCAAGAGGTCCAAGATGCGATCCCGACATACCTCTAGATTATCTGTTCAGTGGTTGTTCTCCAAGTTAGATTGTGGGGTATAGGTTGATCTTATGCGGTATTTGACACACCGGACGCTGGACCCAGATATTCATCTGTGAGATGGCACCAAGGATGACAGGTCAGTGTTTGCCAGTTACATCCGACTTAGGGTGTAAAGATGTCGAGAAACGGAAATGATAAGTTATTTGAATAACACATATTCGAAGGACACTTTCAGGGAATAACTAAATTGTGATAAATTCAATATAACACGTGGAATTTGTTATTGTAATCAAATTTTAAGAGGTCAGATACTTCAAGGATAAAATAAGTAGGCCCGAGAATTGTCGAATTGGAACATGAAATGAGTCACGGATGAAAGAGATAGATATCAGTAGGGACAGTAAATGTTAAATATGATAGGCTGACATTTATTTTTACCACTACTAGAGTAAATTATATATAATTATTGCAATCATATTTAATGAGTATATCCTGTATTTAATATCAGCCTTGAACAGAACCCTTCATTCTATTCGACCAATAGTTCTATATCCTAATTAGTAAGACAAGAGGTTAGAATGATATACTGAACTGAATATTTGCTTTCAGGCAAATAACCTCGAATGCGTAAAAGGTTCATGGGAATAATGAAAAAATTGAAAATAGGTTTGTGATCTAAACCTAGTATAATAGTAAAGCTTTTTGGTTCTATGAAACATTTTTTCTGTCAATTTCTAAAAATCGTGAAAGGCTTTCCGGTGTTTATTACGAATAATGAAATATTGTGAAAAATTCGCCAATTTTCGGAACAATAAAAACTGAATGCAAGATATTTCCCAGAAAATTATTTTATAACGGTAAAACATATGTCTTACAAAATAGATAATTATAATCATTATATTTAATAGATGTATTGATATACTTCTAAACAATGTTACGAACCGGTTGTTCTTTTCAAACAGCCCAAATTGTCCTCTCGAAAATTGTTCGCTAGTTTTCGTATTTAATGGATGTCGTTGTCATGTATTAGTGGGTCTAAAAGACGAAAATCGACTGTCATCTAAATTATCGACTGTATTATTTTGGTCTAATTAAGATAAGTGGGTATTTGCCAGTAAAGACTAAAGACAAAAAGTGACTACTATGTTATTATATCATTAAACCTCCAATTTTATAAAGAATTAATCTGCACTGATTGCAGTAAATTTTAGCCATTTTCTCCGTGGTAATGGCGGGTGAGGCTTATTCGCATCCGTCCAACTCATATAATACAACATAATGCAATATAATGTCCCTTAATTTTTGTAATTTCTACCTAGTATAAATAAAGAGGACTGATCACTTATTTCAGGTTATTTTATGTGACTAGTTTCTATAGTAAACATCTCTTTTAGATATTTTCCTTTAAGACAAAGGCTGTTTGGTTTTTGGTGAATATGGTTTTCTATATGGACGTAGTTCTTCAAAAACAGAAATGTTCCCAATGTTCATCGGTAATGAGGAGTATTTCAGTTCGTATTACCGACAATGGACATTTTTTTTACAAACGACTATCATACTTAGGTATAACCTAGTTTTGTTTTCGAATGTAGTGTGTTGCCTAAATTCCAATTTTCGTGCCAAGGATTGGCAGTAAACGGTAAACCATTACATACTGATTTTTGCAATCGTTGAAGTTATATGGAATGGTATGTAAGGGGATTTTCAAAACACGTTTTTTGAAGACTATTTTCTAAAAAGATACATGAATTTAAATGAGTATGTGAAAGTTTAGTGCCGATGCAATAAATAATAACAATGGATTTTTCAAACAAATCAAATGGAATTGAAATTGCAATTTATCAAATATTGTACAAAATATCATGGTGTTTTCTAAAAACGGAGTGATGAATTTAAGGATGAAAGATCGTTAAATAGAAGAGATGTTAAGTTGTAAAAATCAAATTGGAATTTAGAGAATACAAAGTGGTTAAGATTAATATCATTACTATGACATGGTAGGTAATGACCGCTGTAGAAATGAACAAAACATTTACCGCGTGATGTGTTATAGATGTGGAAAAAATATACCTCTTAAACGAAGTGATGCATTAGTGATTGAAGAAATAAAATTACATTTACAAAATACGAAAACGAAGCCTCTAATAATCGGGTTATTTCTTGACGGAATAAAATTAAAACTCCATTATTGGGACATTGGGGTTATAGAAATTAAAAATTCTAAAATACGGGGTGATGTCATGGTGGATGTAGAAATAAAATGAAAACTCTTAAATAATGAGTGATGGGCCCATCATAACGGGTGTAGAAATCAAAAAATCTAAAAAGTGGAGTGATGTCATGAAGGTTGAATAAGAATTAAAAGATGGTGGTTGTAGAAATCAATTAAAAATTCTAAATACGGAGTGGTGCATTGGTAGTTGTAAAAATAAAAAAAACCTAATAGTGAGTGATAAAGGTTATCAAAAACGTTTAATACGGAGTGGTGCATTTATGGTTTTAGAAATAAAAAAAGTCTAAATACGATTTCATATAACGGTTATTGTAAAAACCAAATTAAAAATCTAAAATACGGAGTAATGTAATAGCGACTGTTTAATATTACAATTCATATCAAAATTACACAATATGCAATAGTAATGAATTGTAGTTGTAGAAATCAAATAAAATCTCTACGAGGTGTGTCAGAAAAGTTCTAGAACTGGTGTCACAACATATTTATTTTGAATATAAACTACGAATTAAGGTGGAGCTGTGAAGAATCGCAGGTAACTCTCAAAGGGGCTTGAAGTTTGTAGTTTTAATTTGAAATATATCCTGGAACTTTTCTGAATACGAATGAATGTTATGAGGGTTTACATTACATGAGAAATAATGTTAAAACTAATATATTTTAATACTTTTTATGACATAATGATGCAGAAATAGATAAATATGATCCAACTAAATACATCTGTAGTTGTATTAGTTGTTTTTAATTATAATATAATAATTCTTATTTATTTTTTTTATTACTAGTTGCTTTAAAAGAATGGTGAATTTTTTTCTGTTTAGGATATGGTCATTAATGTACAGTAAGCAAAATACATAGATGCTATTTGAATCAAATAGATTTTTAGAAAAGTGAAAATGAGAAAATCAAATTATTTTATGAATGGGATATCATCAAGATTGAAGTAATATTCATTCCATTCAAAACATATCTATATAAGATGACATATACTAAATGATACTATATAAATTTCACTCTTCTGATTTTTCATTTTGAAAAATAATATTTCATGTGAACATAAATTTCAAAGATTTTTTCTTTAACTAGAACTTTTGATCACTGAAGCAGGCATGAACCTCGACAACCAGAAAAGACAGACCTGCATGATTATTTAATTGAATAATTAGAATTGTAACAGTTGTTTGTGAATAGTCACAAAACTCAGGTATTGAATCGTAAAGCGTTTAAAAATAAGTGATCAATTAGGTAACAATTTGGTTTCATTTGAAATAATGTATACTGATGTATTTTGATATGATGATGCATATGCAAAATATTATTATGACGTGTATAATTTTTAAACAACTTTGTATCTGAAACATAACAGGGCCAAATGTTGCTTAACCCTTTTGTACTGGTGCCAGGACGATAACAGGATAAATTAAAATGTCACACATTATTCTTCTTTTAATAATATTTCTATTGACTTGTGTTTCATGTTACACACATTTTTGTTTTTTAAATGATAACATTTATTTAAAGTCGCTTCGGCTAATTATTAACAATTTCGTAATCATCAGGTAGAAAATGTTTTTCAAACTGATTTTTCTTTCGATCGAATTTGACTAATATTCATTTTTGCAAAACTTTCTTTAAGGTATTTGCCCTGATTTAATCAAAATACGTCACAAGAGATTTCCAGATTTTATCGTATGTAGATGTGTAACATTATATTTTTCCGGGAGATTTAAAATCTTACGACATTCGATGAATGGACTTCCGATGTAATTTGACTTAATAAATAATTATTTTGATAAGTTAAATAAATTAGGGGATGCTTTTTAAAAGATGTCATAACATTTTCTGTTATGTCTGCCTGACGACCGCTGCTTTCCTAACTGATGAAAAAATTTAATCTTCAAGAAGAAATGTATATTTGAGTTCTGTGATAATAGACGTGTTTCTGTGAATGAACTTTAAATCGATCAAGGTTATATTTTAAATTGGGATTTATCAATTCTTACATTCAACCGACAGGATACTGCTGCAACTTGTTTCCTGTTCTATTTACCAGGATGTCATAAACTTTATGACATATTTCTAATAAAACGGTGTGGTCACATACATCTAAGATATACCAATCTGTAATTTTAATCACCCGAATAACAAACTGGTATAATTAGACAATTTGGTCACACGAACAACCAGACGGGCTAGGTAATTAAACAAGTCAAATTGTCGAAAATATACATACTTATCCCTGTGAACATTTGTCTTACACTTTTACTAATCTTCGCTTTAGGCGACTTCATGGAGAAGGTGAAAAAAGAACCGTCAAGTTTGGCACATTAAACAAATAAAAACAAAGTTTAGAAGTAGTTATCCACCGCCTTCAGCGTCTTTATCTACTTAACTTCAATCCTTGCTATTGTTTTTTGAAGAAGTAACAATATAATTTGGAGGGTTCTCAATTTTAAAGACGTCATGTACTTGACAGATTGTGAACAAACAATAAGTGTCAAGGACTTTGTTTATCAGGTAAAGATCAAATGTTTTCCACCTGATTTCAATGATAATTTACTGAATTCCTCACCCAATTTTTAATTAACTCTCTCCAATTAATTAATGTTCCAATTTCAAAATATGTAATTCACGCACAAAAAAAGTTTATATTTTTTAATAAAATTATTATAATTTATTGTATTTAAGAGAAATTATTGCAAAATATTTTATTGCTGAAAAACGTAAGTAAAAGTAAAGACAGATTTTAAATTTTAATAATATCTAATATTTTTTCTTGTTAATTGTTAATATTCTTTATAAGAAAACTGTGTATATTGGATACGTAATAAATTTCACACTTTATTTTTTTTACTCATGAAATTTAAAATTTTTTTAAATGGTTCATTTGTTTTTCATGCGATTATTCACTTCGTTATTTCAAAACAACAACTGGTACTAAAATTTAATTTACATCGCATCCACGATTATTAAAAACCGATGTGTAATGAAATAATAATAAAAAACATGAACAATTTTTAACCTTTTTTTTATAACATTACTGTGTCTTAACTCGACAAAAATATTGTTTTTGCATCCATTTTTTGCAGATTTGCAGATTAAGATGGGGTTTCCTTTCAGATTTAAAGGTCATCCTGGTGGAAACTTAAGTAAGTTAAATCTCCACTCATCCATCAAATAGATACTGAACAATAGTATTTTTACAATTTGTCTTCAGCCTTAAACTTGAACATTCAATAGCTACTTAGTCAGTTATCCGTCTAAACTTCAACCTTCATTGTCGGTATCCAAATATAACCGAAAATTGTAGGATAGAGTTCGAAATATTATATAACCTTAAAGTCCTACTTGTCACCGCTTGGACAGAAGGCGTCAGTGATGATCGGCAGGTGGAAAACACTGGCTTTACCGTCAATCGGACTCTTACAGTTACGGAAATTTCGGGGCGACATGAAGGCCCAAAGGGGTTGTTTTAGAACCTATATATTTACACAGTGGGCAGTTGTCGCTATTCCTGTCTGTTTACACCTCTGTATATTATTGTGAAACACTGATACTCTGACCAACTGTGATCAACCTATACTAGGCATACTATCAACTACTATCAACACAGCGGTCATGATGCAACAAGAGACGACCAGTCTTTCCAGTATCCTATCACTACAGCGGTTGACAACATGTGATCCAGACGTAACGTTAACGCTACAAGTCTTTACTACCATAACATTGGCGCCGTTTATGACTTTAAACGAGAGCAAATGAGCATAAATATAGAGTTAAAATGTAATTGTTCTTGGTAGACATGGGGTTGTATAATTTACGACTGGAAATCACTGGCGGGATTTGAATTAAACTAAACTAGCTTCAGAATAATGACATTATTTCGTATTCACTCTTTTTTCGTAACAAACGAATCAATTGGAAAAAATCAAGAAGTCGGTATCTAATAATACATTCAATAACAAAATAAAGATGCTGACAAGAATGGGTGAATATAATGGTACAGGGAGCTGAGACCAAAGTGGGCGTATATTTCGCCATTAACAGAATTATGAGCACACGAATCAGATCAAATAACAATATTAGCTATGAGAACTGTGACAAATCCAGTCGGTATGTGTTTAAGAAGAGTGGAGATCCAGTTATATGTTCCTTTCTGTCTGCTATGATTTAGCATCTATGTCTATTGGGATTGTTTTCGGAAAGAATCTGTGATTTATGTTGATATATGATGAGTTATCAATACAGATCAATGGGTTATTTTAATCAGAGATACCTAGAAGTCTGTCAGAATTAATAGAACTATTAAAACATCACAAACACACGTGTCTAAGCACGGTCATTACATTTGAATTCTCTTTTTGATCATTAATCAAAGAATAGAAATGACATGGTATTGAAAATGGCAATCGTTGATATTAAATTATTACGTAAGGGTAACTTGAATATGAAATAAAAACGACCGTTTTAATTGGACACAACACGGAATGTATTGAAGACAATTTCCGCTTTTTGATTGATTCTAACGTGTGCCGTTATTTTGTTGGCTTTTGTATCGTGTAGAAGATTAACGTCAAACTTTCTCAATAGTCAAGTCAAATCACAATTTCCATACACGACAATATTAATGGACCATATAACCGTTTCAAAAATGACTACACGCAGCATGGATATTGAATATTGTTTTAAATTTCCCAGTAAATAAACGAGAAAGCTAACTCCACAGTTCCGGTAACTCTGTTGGTAGTCAATCAGATATATCAAATGTAATCTATAGATCATTATGGAAACGATAGTTCTTTGTTTTAATTAGTAAACTATTTTCTATAAGATAGACAGTACCTGAATTATGAATACTAATGTTTTGAGACACTTGTGTATTCTTACTTGTGTTCTTGAATTGAATTTTAGCGAATATATTTATGTAAACATATGAGTGAAGAAATTAAAAAAATTGCAAGTTTGAATTGAATATCAACTCATTTGTTTTCGAGGAAATTTAAGCGATAATGTTGCAAATTTTAGTGAAAATTGTTGTCTTTCAATAGCTATTTCACAATAGCATAGTTTCATTGTAATTAACAGATCATTCTATATCGGTAGCAAACTGATGATATTTATATAAATATTATCGCGTTAAAAACTACTGCTTTAATCAACCGAAGTTTAATTATATCTTGACATTTCGGACGTTTCCTGTTTGTTTTGCATCAATGGATCACAATCAAATGATTACAATGAAAAGGGGGCACCAGCAGTATTTATTCAAAGAAAAAGCACATAGAAATAAGTTCACAGAAAGACCTATCAGATGCCAGCAGAAATAGTGTTTTAAATTCTTTAAGTTTTCTTTTTTCACGGTGTTTGGAAAGATTGTGTGGTCCCAGAGAGTCTATTCTGTCGGAAAATAAATTCTAAACAGCAACAGCTCTTGATGGTGGATATCGTTATTGATGTCCTTACAGCATAGCCGAGAGAAAAACATAAAAATATATGCTCCATTTAACTTAAACTGTTTCCCGTATTTATGACTTTTTAATGATATAGGACCATCAAATCAAATATTGATATTTATAATAAAATGTATTCAATCTATCAATTTGTAAACGATTGAATTCTGATTTCTTGACCTTCAGACAAAACTTTTATTCAAACATGGAATATGTGTCGACTAAATCCAATAATTGATTCATTAATTGTTTTTTAATGATCATCAGATCAATAATCGAAATTTCTCACGACATTAAAGTACATTCACTTTTATTGAAATTATTATCTGAAAGTAAAAAGGCAGGTGATTTTTCAAAATTTGATCGGAATACAACTGCAATTTGGTTTTATTTTTAAGTAAATCCACGTTGTTTGTATTTTGGATAATAAATATCCATATTTGATTATAAACAAGATCAAGTTATTTACATCAAAGTAAAGTAAATAATATAAGAAATAATAAAAACTTTTTATATCAATATAATGGAATCTAAAGATTATTTTTTTTTTATCAAGATAAGTTCATTTTAAAGAAGATTGACAATTTCGGTTTTATATTTTCTAAGATCTATTTCGTCCTATATTTCAGTTTTTTGAATAATTGTTATGAATATCCTTTCGACATACACATTTTTGTGGAGAATTTGCTGCATTTTGTATTCATTGAAAATGATTTTGATAAAAAATGTACAGTTGTACAATTTGTATATTTATAAGTCAACCATGAAGGGCGATTGGTTCGAAACTTAAAGCTTTTTTCAAAAACATTACATATCAACAAAAAGTCAATCTACCACACAATTGTGATTTGTCGATATTATAACAGTGACATTTGATACAAGAATCTTGTCATTATTTTCTGACAACAGTCGATATATACTTAGATAATGATAAACAGTGTCGTTATTGGAATATACTCATATCATAAATAATATTCAAAATGTTAATGAGAATCAACGAAATATATACTAATTATATTTGACATTTGGATACCGAGGGTGCGGTTCTTTATCTCTACATCAATCAAAGAGTTTTTATGATTCTAGAAATGATCCTTACAACCCCATAGGTCTTATAATATTTATAACAATACGCCATAGCATGGGAAAATTCAGAGAGATTTGTAGAACGGTAAATGTCAGAAGATATATTAAATGGCATATACATATATTTACTATATTAATTACAGAATGACAAAAATACTTAATGTTCAAGAAGTAATGTCCAGAAGAAGCACCAGATTGAGTGCATATTCGCAAAAGACCCAACAAGAGTGTTTCTAGACGGAGGGCGATTTAATAGCAACGTATTTGGCTGATGTTTTACATCGCTTGTTTCAGTGATCCCGTACCAAGAAATCTTACATAGACTCATCCACTTCCGTCGCTTGATGTGGAGTATAATTATGAAGAAGCAATGCCAATACATCTGAAATATATTTCCAGCTTTTGATGCACAGATATCACAGATAAAGGATTAAGCTCTTGAAGTATATTCACAATTATTATTCTGATATTAATATTACGTCCTTTTTGGACGAAGGATGCTTTTGATGTGTCATATATCGAGGTATATAATTTCATTCGAGGAAAAATTCACACAAAAAACATTCAAATAAACCATATCACAATTAATCTGCAAATGAAAGAAAAAATACCCCTCACTTGTACTCATTAAAATATCGGTATTTCTGATCTTGGGATTCGGGCACCACCCAAAATATAAATAATCAGAACACTGTTCACTGTTGATTGTAACAATTCTACTTAGTTCAGGTATATTGTATTGGCAAACACTAGTCGCGTGGAAGGTGGTTTAATATAACAAAATTACATACATTATCCTATTAAATATATATCAATTTGAAGTGAATAAAATAAAAAGAAAATGCATGTCGTTAAAAGAGGACATGAGATGGTAACGACTTCAAACTTTCTGTCTCAAATTTCTCCATTGAAGAGAATTGGGCTGAATTAATGGTGAATTGCTACTCGATTAACTCTTTACTGACAATAGAACTAATTTAAACAGATCTAAATCGTCAAGAGATTCTAATTGGCTTTATTTAACTCCACTATCAACCCCCTGTTCAAATAACAAACACATTTCTTGTCGTAGCCTTGAAGCGTTGAAAATTAACCAACTTTAGATCAAATGCCAAATTATTATTTGATTTTCCACAGAACGGAGATTGATTTTTCCAGTCCGCTGATTATTAGGCTGTATCGTCTTTCTTACCATCATTAACATTATTTATATTGAACTGTTGCACATCACAATCTATCCAGGTTTTCTTGCATATCATCATTCCTATTTTATGTGATGCTTCGTGATATAACAGAATCAAGGCAGAATTGATTCAATTCAGGTAATTTGAAACCCGTACTTCAAAAAAGGAATTAATGTTCGAATGGGAAAGTGAACAGAGGCTTCCTGTTCTAAGAGCTGTGTGTGTTCAAATGAAAATAAAAAATAAATGGAGTTTTAAATCCTACTTTTATGCACCTTATGGGCTAAAGAAGACTAGCGACGCCATGCAGTGTGCAATGAGGGAAATTTTGTCTGGACAGTGCCTTAAGCTTACTCTGTTTCAATTTCCATCTGACGAGGTATCTTTACCGTGCATAGCCCGTAGTGTATGCGTCGGTTATTGTCAAATCCGAACGACTAAGCGTCTTTTCCATATCTGCTTCTCCGACTTGCATCACTGACAGGGATAACCGGTTAAGAAATCCGAAGGTATTATCTTTACCTCTGTAGGGATTGAAACCTGGACCTGTACAGTGTAGCCTACTTCAATTTACCTATCTGGAGCAAAACAGTAGGAAAGCATCCACATTTGTTAATTTGAAAATTGTTATTCCAGACAGGTTGGCCATTTTCGGGGGTTAATTTGGTCTTGAATATATGTAAATAGTCTTCAGAAATACTAGAAAGGTACAAAAACACACAAATAAGAGTTTCACTTACTATTTCCATAAATGAAATGTCTTTTTAACTTTCAAACGCGGATAATTCTTGACATAGATAAATTTGTAGGCTCAAATTTCGATGGTGAGCTGTAAAGACTATATACTGATAATGTTGGCTAAAATATTCTCGTTTCTATGGTACAATGGTACGATTGGTCCAAAAATTGCTCACCAGTCCCTTTAAGGAAGAATTATTAACAGTAATACTGCGAAACGAGAAGGTGCGAAATTTGTATTTCTTGTTTTGTAACAACAAAATTCAAAGATTTAAGTGGAAGGCAAAAAGTTCCCAAAGCAGTAGTAGTCATATTCGAGCAAAGCTGAATCAATTTACAATTCTCGGTTTTCTAATGTTTTGTGGGCCAATTCTTTCCCATGGATGATTCAAAATAGAGTTGGCCTGGGACTATCCTAGCTATGAACTCATTGCATTATATTGGGGAAGTTCATTAAATGATCGAGCTAATTTGCCCCTCCCAGTGATCACACATCAACTTGGTCAATTAAGAGAGAAAAAGAAAAGCACTTGTAAGGTCGTTCTGGTGGACTAGGATGTTTGTTCGTAGAGAAACATGGCTATTGTTGTCTTCTTTAAATTCATTTGTTGGAAACACTTGAGAGAATCCTGATGAAACTTGTTAACAATAACTAGAGAGGATATCCCGTCGTTTTCTACACACAAACTCGCTGTATTTTGTTCGCCTCTACGGGCGACGATTCAACCCCATGGGACTGTCGGCGTCAGTTGTAAGTAGTCACCGAACGATTTTTGACGAACGTGAATAGGTGAAAAGAGACAGGCTGTAGAGGAACAGCAGACGAACACATAGTATTTTTCCCGCTCAGATTCAGGTAGAAAATACACATTGAATGCCCTGTCAAAATATATTAGTATCATTTCCTTTTCACTGAGCACATTTATCCTAGATAACGTGAGAAACTTAAAGTCAGAAATACAAGACTTTAGATAGTAAATTATCTCAATATAAGCCAAACATGTTGTTAAAAACGATAAATACGTAGCAAGTAATACTGACAAAAGTTGTTGATAATGAAACGGTAGAAATTGGTGGGGAGAGGAATTTGTCTGTTTAGGTTTTAATTAAATTGAAAGGTACCAATATGTTGAACTACTATTGTTATTATTAGGTAAACGATCTATTGTTAGACGAATTACCGACTCACGACATTTAGGCTTCTTAAATATTACTCGTGTCGACCCCTATTGACTTTAATGAGAATAATTAAATTCAAAATTAAAATTGATTTGGTGCAGCCGAGTTCTTGTGGGTTAAGACACCTTCTCAGTCGGATGCTGGTGTCAGTACAGCATGATCAGCGACAGTAGAGTGTCACTTCGAACTTTGAGCCAACGTGTCACCTACTCTAGCAATTTCCTTAATCCACGTTCGTGGAACACCTGAGATTAGGCAATTGGCAAATATTCTTAAACAAAAGGATTACGTTTCTTTTCCATTATTACGATGAAGATATTGATCATCACCCTACAAATGACGCCTATGGTTCATGTGCAGCGAGGGAAGTTTCAATCTAAGAACAAAATTAGTAAAAGGAATACAACCTAATGCCTACCCTGTGCGCTTTATCTACATTGTATAAACATACATTATAAAATGTCATATTTTTTAATCCCTTACCGAAATCCAGGTATATCGAATATGACGAAAACATAACTAGGGATGTACAATTTGTATGTTCAAAACTAGGGTGGATAGTGAACTTAGTAAAGCTGTCAGAATCGATTTTATTGTTCAAGTATGCATTCTATAACTTTGTTAGCCACAAAAAAGTTTACTGTAGTTAAAATACAGGTCAGCATCATAGATCGGTTATGAACGGTTTCAGAGGGTGCCTTTTCGCCTTTTGATATATTATTTAACATTTGGGGCGATAAATCCTTTTTTCTTTAACGTTAACTACACGTATTTTAACTTAACGCTTGGCTGTATATTACAGAAAGATTTAGGAAGGTAGACAAGATAAACTTCCGCTTCCAGTGATATCTGATTATCGCAAACATTGCAGAGAGCCTTCATCAACAGCTAGTAGTTTCTGAGGGTTAGAAACAAGTAAGTGTACGACTGTCAAATATGAGAGTGTTGGTTGTTAGCGAGACGTCATGATATTAAACGTGTTATAATGATAATCTGTTAATATCCTATCAAGCTAATGACATTGATGGTTTTACTGAACAAGTGTCCGTTCTACACCTCGATTGAATGATCAACATATTACTAACATATTTTCTTTGTAAAACAAGTTACTCTTCAAATCCTAGTAATTAAATATGACGTACATTTACTTCTAAAATCTGGTACATTTAATATTCAGAGAGAGTTTATTTGAAGGTTTCAGAAAGTATTGCTCAGTTCCTCAAGTGGGGAAGAATGACCCGTTACGTCCACGAAATATTATCGTTAAAAATCAAGTTATTGTATGTTAACTTAAATGTTATTTTTGTGTCGCACTAATAAGCTGACATAAAAGGCCGGAATGACTTGATTAACTACCATGTACTTGTCCCTTGACTAACTACCATGTACTTGTCCCTTGACTAACTACCATGTACTTGTCCCTTGACTAACTACCATGTACTTGTCCCTTGACAAACCATTCAAATAAATATGATAACCAAACTATTCTCTTTGGTAGATGTTTTAAAAATTGTTTTGATTTTTTTAATACTGATCTATAATACATTTTGATTTGTGTTTTGTTCGGATTTCCTTATTTTATTATAAAACATTCAAAAATATAGTAAACTTGAAATAACATTAATATAGAAAATCTTTAAAATCGTTGTTATGGTTTTACATATCACATATCATAATCAAATAAACAATCACTCAAAATGCATTAGTAATCTTGGTATCTTCAAATATAGCGTTTGCACCATAAGTATTTGAATTATTCACGTTAAAAATTTTTATCTCAGTCATCAAAAAGATGAAAATCAAGTTCAATTTTCGTCGATAGTTCGATTGAGTGTACCGCGGTTTGTTATTAAGTAAAAATAACAGAAATGTAAATTGGTCGGTATCATTGATGTAGAAACCACCTGTATTGTACCTGCTCTTGAGTTTATCATAGTTTACATCATATAGATCTTATTGTAATAATCAAGTAAATTAACTACAAAACACTTGCTATCACTGTCTCGTTAAAAATTACAGAATATTTCTACCATAACTGTAATGATTACATGATAATTGCTTCACAAATTACTCACTTGATAAAACTTTGTAATAGGCCATATTTTTACTTTTAATATTTCTATATTGGTGGTTTAACCGATAAGTGAAACAGATTTAGTCAAAGGCTTTATTAATCCTGTAAGCAACACGTTAATTATTGAATTAGAAAATATGTCCTAATAACTTCCCACGTATTTGAGTAGAATAAGGGAAAATCTACTTCAAGGAATCTTGCACATAATAGAATTTCAAAGGCAGGAAATATTTAGATAGATTTTAAAATTGACGAAAACTAACTTTTCTTAGCAAAATTGTAGGATGTCTTTAGGGCGTTCCTTTTGTTAGTATCTGATAATAATAGACTTTGTTCGATGTTGCCAGCTTATTATTTCTATGAGTGAGAGTAGTAGAATAAAATTGTTCCTGCTGAATGCAACCAATGCTTTTGGTAACTGTATGTTGTTTCGTTTCTACTTTAGAGAATATGCGTTAATTAACTGATAAATTGGTAAATTTTCTAAATGTCAAATTGCAACAGCAAGACAAGTATTTTTGGTGGCACAATTCAGCAATAAACATCTGACATTACGCAAAAGGTGTTTGTGTTTCGCTGACAACATATTGCACAGAAAAATATATAGTAGCACTTTATTGACATTTGGCCTATTTTTCTGGGGTTTACACCAACCAATAAGTGAAATTAATCAGGTACTCCTGATAAAATATCGTGAATTTATCAGTTAAATGCATTCCCTGTGTTCTAAGTCTAAGTCTAAGAAATGACCACAGCTTGTGGTTACGGAGCCTATTAATTAAAAGAAATTAACATAGTAAACATAGCTTTAATCGATCTTTTTTTATTATTAATTACTACTTGATAGACTCGTTAGAAAACTTCGTCCGTCGCCTGAGTACGGCCTCGCCGACTTCAATTCCGAGTACCGTTTTTTACACCAAACTGTGAAGTACATAGTCTAGAAGATAATCCGTTCAAGATTGTATTAATCTTGTTAAGTTAAAGTAGTATTTAAATTTTCAACTACTGTTTTAATACTCAAGTATCTACTTGATGTCTTTGTATTAATTGGTGATTTCAACCGTTAAATTAAAGAGCAATTATTGAACATAAACATTATAATCAGTAATACTAAACTTTCATCGATTTTATTACTTCAAAACCAGCCACTCGTCCATTTTCATTGAGTCTTAAGATATATACTTTTTTAAATTGCATCTAATAATCATAAAATACATGATATAAGTTGAGTTTTCTTTTATCAGATTCAATGTGCATCGAATAATATAACCTAGGTTAGGAAAGATTAAAATTATGATGGCAAATCTAACTGAAACATTCTTTTCGTTTTCAAAGTCGGCAAATATAGCTTGGTTTTACGTAAAATTCATTTAATATTTACAACACAACCTTACCGAGACATTAAAAACCTTCATTTTGTCACTAATTGGGACACTTTTAATTGCCTTTATAGAAAGTATAAACAAGAGTTTCAGCAATATTCATTGAGAGTTTTCATTCCTATAAGACCAATGGATATTTGAATGTAGTTTTATAATAATATGTATTATATTATATAGTATTATTTTATACAATTAAAATGTATGGTATGAAATCGGAAAATTTCAAATTTTCTTATGACATGACAATTTCAGTGTTTCAGCTAAAGTCAATACTACTATCATTAACGTGTGTTCAATTGAAATAGCAAAAAGTATAACAAAATATCCTATATTAATTCAGCATAATATCTACAGTTCTATTTCCATTCAACTAAATTCCAAGTTTCAATATTTTAAACTCAAAATTCAAATGCTACTTAGTTCTATCTTGGCCAATATTGAATTGTGAAAAAAAAAAACACATTTCAGACAAAAATTGTTGAAAATTTTTAATCATAATTGTATTTTGGAAAAAAAAATATTTTAATGAATCCATTATATTTGTATGAATGTCAACACTTTTCAGTTTAAAATTCGACACACGACAAAGAAAAATAATGGAATTCCTAATCTGTTATAAGTAAAAAATATCTAAATATCATCAAGTATTTAATATTGTAAAACATATAGAACATGTTAAATCTAGAATAAAAGTCTGCCAGCTAAGTCAATGTTGTGATTAAGGAAAATGTTCTACAAGAAATATTGTGATTTTTGTCTAAAGATGCCATCATAAACACATAAACATAAGATTAAAAGTTTTGTTCCTTGCCCTGATAGGCGATAGACGTTTACACACTTGTTCACAACTTTCTAGATTTACAAGCATCAAGATGGCGGTAGCCTACCGTGGAAGGTGGCTATCCCAAACTCACAGACAACCAAATAAAATTCAATAGCTTTTGTGTAAGCCTCTTAGGAAAATTTCTATTGAATTTAAACAATAACTAACTTGAGACTACGGTAATCCATTTCGTCGATCTGTCGTATTGTTGTCTTCACTCAGCCATTGAAAACATTGATTGACAGTTTGCTTTTCAGACAGCCAATGAAATTGTTTAAAGGGAGGAGCTAAATCTTGTAGATGTATGTATTCATATATTTTGGGGGCTGACACATCTGATTTAAGTGGTAGTTAGAAGCAGTGGATGTGTGCGGTAAGAAGACTTTGTGATCTGTAGTTAGAGACATATTTAAGTCTAAATTACCTTTAATCAGAGAAAGTGGACATAGTACTATCATGTTGAATATGACGGGTAATATGGAGGGTATGGACCCAGAGATTGCCAGTAAATCCGCTTTTATGGAACTACAACAACAGTCTATGGCGGGTGGAATGGGACACCCAGCTTATAATATTCGTTCTGGGTACCCAACACAGCATTCTCAACACGATATGTTTCCAACATCTCAACATACTCGATCTTTTGGGTACCCATTTCCAATGAACAGTATGGCACCATCAGGATATAACGCAGTTCCCCCTTCCCATCATTTTCCAATGTCGCCGTATCAGCCACCTTCACCGACACGAGATGGTAAGTAAAATATGTAATTATAGTTATTTTATAACAATTACCCTTCATTATTTTCTTTAGTATTATTCACATTTAATTCTACTCTTTATTTCTTCACAATTATAGGTCTTTATGCAATTTCAAACTTGTAAGGAAACGAGAGACGAAAATCATTACAATTATTTAGTAAATTATTTTAATTTTAACTAAAGCTTGAAATTCTCATAAATCTGCCATAGAAAAGAAAGTGTTTAGTTTGACGAGCGTAATGTTGTGATTTGAAAGTAATTATAAGATTTAATAATAACATTAATGACTAATTATTTTCTATAATAACTTATAATTACTTCTATTATTGAATCAATCTTAATATTTTCAAATATATAAATCATTGAACAATTGGTAACTGTTCCCCGAAGTATTGCGATTAAACACCGAATGCAGTTGGATTTCTGAATTTGATTTTCACTTGAGTAGAATGGTTTTGTTTTGTTTATATTTTAAAATAGCATTGATGTGAAGAAAATTTCTCTCCCAATGAATTTTTTGTCCAAATTTTCAAAACCTTAACATCATTTATGGTATATTTTCAAGTAAATGTTTGAAAATGTAACGCATGTTGAGCCAATGTTATATTTTCGTTATCGAAAAAAACCCTTAATTTTCATTTCCTCGAATGACGAATAGGAGACGAATGTCAATTTTTTATAATTCGCTAAAGTCCCCATTTTTTTACTCTTGTTACAAATTAAGCGTTACTATTAGTTGTATATTTTGGATTAAAAAGCGGAGTATTCTGAGTATATTCCACTAAAGTAATATTTATTTTCATTGATATCCTAGTTTTACCGCTCCCTATTTTCCTCTAACATAGCTTGTTTTGAGTCAGGTGTATACAATTTCGAACTGAATATAAAATTTCACCGGTGTTTCTAATGAATAGTATCCTAACCCCGTATCTTACAGTCGTGTTTTTGTGTTAAGACTATATCTTCACACCAATCTCAACTGATGAACTCGACCCCAATTTTTTATACCCTAGATTTTCACATACAAATATTAAAATATTAGAAATTTATGTGACTCAGAGGTTCACGTTTTGCAACTGATAAGTTTTAGTATGTTAATGCATTGACAATTAACAATGACAAATTGTTTTAAAACGTAAATATAAATGTATTCCACCTCACTCAAATATAACAAGTTGCATGGTGAAATTCGCTGCATCCTTCCATATAAATTTGACGGATCTCTTTTAACTGATTATTGAACTTATTTGTTAGTGGAACATGAAATGTCGTACCGAAGCTATCCCATGACAATTCATATTTCTCTTTTTTGCAATTCAAAATTCGCAATTTTCGTCTCCTTAACGGTGATATTTGTTGACGTGCAAACTGTTGGCTTAGGTAAACTGTAAGCCTATTCAAACAACGGCCTTTTTCCATAAATCAAGTTTACATAGACAGAATTGTGTGTGGACATTTTCCTTGTTAAAGGGGCCCAAAAGACCCAGAATCAAGATCTATTCCACACCAAACATTTGTGGAAAAGTACTGACTTCACCTATCATAGTGTTTTTCAAATATATAGGTTTTTATAACCTTATATATTTTAAAGTATAAATATAGCAAAAGGCTAAAATGCAATTTGCACCCGCCAACGCCTTTAAAGATGTCGTAGATGCAGTTAACCTTTAAATATTTTAAATTTAAATTTTAAGGATGTTTACGACACTTTCCTACGGATCTGGAAACAATAAGTTAACGCTTTTATCTTGAATGACCATATTTTTTTTTAAGAACATCCGATTGCATTTCACTTGAAATATATTGATTTATATAATAGAAAATTTGTGTGCGAGGCCCACAAAATATAGTTTCCAAATATTCCAAAAAATTATTTCCCAGAAATTCAATTTTAATATTAGCATTAAGTTATATTCTAAAAACTTAATTAACTTTTGCCAGAATGAATGTAAATATATTAAAAATTTTACTGTGTATAAAATAAAACCGTTTCTGGTCAGTCTTTAAAAAATGTTATTATACTCATGTTATTTTTCATTTAATATACATTGAAAGTTGATTAATTTAATTTGATATTATCTGTATTAATTAAATATATTAACAGTAAAAATCTCATACTTAACATTAACAGCATGAAATCAGAGTCGCGGACCATTTCACAAACATGCCATCAAAGCCAGACAATGACAAGGGCTGTTATAGTCTTTTAAAAGTGCTTGTTAAGCAAATCTCTTTTGCGAATTAATTTTGTTTGCTGCATCATTTAGTCCGTCTTCATTAGACAAAAATATTACTTAGATAAATTAGGTTTTTAAGCGATTTAAAAGAAATAGATGCGAGTATGTAGAGATTATGTAACATGTTCGACAATATAAGAATAAAAATGAAATATATGGGAAAAATGAAATACCGCTATATTCAGCAAAATGCAATAAGAAATACAGGTGCACTAGAATATACGAGGAAAATGAAATACAGGTATATTAGGCTACGCAATAAGAAAAAAATAAAGTACTGGTGTACTATAAAATGTAAGAAAATGAAATACCATTTGACCCGAGTCCGGAAATACAGATGTATCAGACAATTTATGGTATATGAAATACCGGTGTACCAGTTAAAATGAGAAATTGAAATACCTGTATAATCGGTAATTTGCGGTATATAAAATTCCGGTGTACCAGGTAAAATGAGAAATTGAAATACCTGTATCATCGGTAATTTGTGGTATATGAAATTCCGGTGTACCAGGTAAAATGAGAAAAATAAAGTGCAAAAATATATAAAAATAATATTATAAAATATTTAGGCTTCGTTATAAGGTTTGAATGGTATTTAGAAGCAAGGAACATCTATCAGATACACAAGATATTTATTCTGGAATAGAAAACACTTCTTTAACTAAACAAGCATTTTATATTATTATAATATTGTCTTGTTTGTTTTACCGTATATTAACCCTTCCTTCTATTTGGCAGAAATCCCAGGCTCCACTACGTTGTAAAAATACAACTCAATTCGTACCATCCATTGTAGTAACGTTCGTTGTATCATTCTAATCCAAACCTCCCTGACCAATAGGAAATTGGTGTTGATTTTGAGGCAAAATAGATTTATAGAAATATTCGAACTGCGCGGCATATTAATAAGAAAAAAGACCTATACCTTTGGCGATTTTTTTTTAATTCAAATCCAAAAACAAAAACGGAACAAAATAACACAATTATATCCATTTTATTACTTTAAAGCCAAAATAATTTTTATATCCTATTTTTATTCACAGATAAATCCCAAGTTGAAGAACAGTTGAGAATAAATGGTAAAGGCAAAAAGTTGCGTAAACCTCGCACAATATATTCCTCACTACAACTTCAACAGTTAAATCGTCGATTCCAGAGAACCCAGTATTTAGCCCTTCCAGAAAGGGCCGAGTTGGCTGCTTCACTCGGTCTTACCCAAACTCAGGTAAGAATTAACTATAGACACTGATCATTGCTTCCTCTGCTTTTATACAACAGCTAAAATTGACCAATTTTACAAAGGGAGTTATTTTCCTCTGTTAAGGGGACATTTACCATATTTGATTGGAGTAAAGTATTAGTTTTGTCAACAGCAAAATTTGCCTTGATTATACGCAATTTTCTCCAACGTTCAGGCTTAAAATTTCATAATGGCGTCTGATTAGGTGTTTTAACATTTACCAGTTAATTTATTTGACAAGACAACGCACTTAAGAGGCAGAACAAATAGGCCAATAATTACGGAATCTTTCATCAGAAATTCATATATCGACAATTGGAATAAGATTGGAAAAAATGAAATTGGTGTATTTATTATAATAACTGCAATAAAGGCAAATTAAGGCCTGGTTACAGACGATTTGGTGGTCGAGAAGAAGGTTTAAGCGGGAAGATAGTAGTGTTAAGGGGTAGTTCCAACTGTCAGATCTTAAATGACACCTCATCTACCTTAACGACTTTAATTTCTAGTTTGTGAATATTGAGCTAAGAGAAGACTACACTATATAATTTCTACTGTCTATTGATTAGATTTAATGATATAACAAAGCCAATAAGACTCTTTCTTCTTCTGTAAATATATCATTGTCTTGGTGACTGTAACAAAATAATATTCTATAACCTAAGAAAATATATAATTTCATTTTAGCTTTGTTAATTGTTAGGATTATATTAAAATGAAATATTTAAAACATAATGACAGCAAAACTCAAAATACCCAATCTGGCAAAGTCACAAAAGTAAAATTCTGAACAGGATTTAAAAAATACTTTAACTAAGAATTGTATATTACAATGACATGACTTTTGTAAATTTTATTTTGTTAGAAAGGGAGACTGATGCAGACTAAGACAAAATCAGAGTGTACAGAATATAAATCATAATAGAAAAAATGAATACAGAGAATCTTCATTTACATTTGATATTTATGATACTAAAAGTAAAATAAGAAAGTGACAAGTGGGAATGAAATCATTGATTTATAGAGTAAAAAGTAAATAAAATAAATTCCAATGATATTTTATATCAAACATTCTAATCATCCTTTTCACGTGAAACAGTTGGAGATTTTCTTGTTAAGGTTACATAGAAAGTCATAGACAGTTTTTTTGCAAGGAAAACCAAATACAATCGTACACGAATATATTTATAAAGAATCAGAATCTAAAACCACGCCGAGTGGAGATCTAAGTTGCAGATTGGCATCTGGTGTTGTTAAAGGGTGAGCGATCTGAGTTAGCAAGTTACTATTGGGTTCTAACTGAGTAAAGTCATCTGACAAAAAGGTCACTGGTTTAAAAAAAAAAATTCTATCGATATCACACGAGAATGTTTTAGTCTTTCAAATCGGATTTGAAGTCATTTCATTACAATAAAACTTATATTGAATGGAAGTTCAAAATTTCGATTTGACAAAGTGTCGTCATAAACTAAACGTATAGTACTCTTTCATTAGCCCAAGTTCCATGTCGCCCTATTTCAATATCAGATGTTCATTTGTATCATTGTGACAATAAGATTTTTTCTCTCTCTTGTGTTCAGTTGATAAAATCACCAGTTGTGTGATTGCAGATGGTTTGACTTGTAGTTGGGTAACACCTGTTATTTCGGCTAATAATCAATCTGAACTACAACTCTCACCTTTCTGTATTAAGAATTAATGTGGCACCATCTTTGCTGTTCAAATTTATTCAAATGTTTAGTGCATTTTGACGATTGAAATCTTTTTTTCCAAAGGTCGACTATCAAATTTGTGTTGGATACTGTGATATATGAACGTCGTCCATTCTCTTTGAACTTGTAACCTAATGCGTTAAATTACTGCTTCACATGCATGTAATTGCTCTCCGTTAATTTTTTAATTACCTATACAGCTGTATGCAGTTAAGTGCAGAAGTCACATGAAAAAAAGCATGAAACATGCAAAAGAGATAAAAGAAGCAAAAGCAGTCTTTATCTTAGTTTATATCAAAATTAAAAATAGATACCAGTGAAAATGTTCAAAGACCTTTTATATGGGCTGTCTGTCATAATTGGTGAAGTATATAAAACTCTATTGTTACTGCGATATGAAGTAGGGAAACTCGGTGGGAAAGAAAAAATTGAACTTGGCAGTTGAGGTTAATAGGTAAAACTTGTTATTCATTTTTTACCTTAAACTATATCAGTTTATTATACGGAATTCTTTTAGGGCTCTTCAGATATAAGTATTTTTCAATTCAATTGATTTCAATTTGAATATAACATTATTATGTTTTGCTGCGTACGACAGGGCTGTTGATATCAAATGGTCAACCAAATTAAACCCGCCATGGGATAAATTTGAAATTCTGTTTCTAAACCCTTTCAGTTAAAATTGAGTAATTATAATGGCAGGTCATTTTCTACATAAAAGCGAACAAAGTTTCAACACTAAATCTATTTCAATAAATGGTAAACGCGCACAAACCGATTCCGCGATAAAGATCAAAGCAATTTGAGATTTGTACAATAGTCAGAAACCAAGAGAGCGAAAAATAACGTAATAATGTAAAACTGTTTGAAAATAAAACAAAACGTATTTGTTAGCAAGTGTGGAGAAAACATTAAAGTGAAGTTTTAAGTTGATGAATTAGTAAGATGATATCAATATATGTTCTGATTAAATCAACGATTGTGTTGTGTAGGTAGCCTCTAGCAATCCTTTACGTCGTGTATCAATAATTCGATCAACGGATTTATGTTTGATTCTTATGTCTCTTTAACTTAGATACCCAACATGCGCCTAAGGGTTGATTTCTATTCAGAAATTAAATAACATTTCAATTAACTATTTTCAGCAAACCAATACACTCTTTCTCCACACTGTTTCCTTTTAAGCATTCACGTTTAACAAAATCAATTAATTTTATTTATAACTTTAAAAATATTTTCGTGTTACGATTTGACCTATTAACAGTTTCAAATTCCCCCTTTTTCTTTTTATGTTGTTCTCTCATTCTTGTTTCCTTCGGTCTCGAATTACTCCTGCCTATTATTTATTATTCTAAACGCACTTTAGAGTGACTAACTTTGAATTTAAAATTTAGATTCCGTTATTCCTATTTTTTTCATCTGCAGCATTTACCATTGGGAATTCTGATTGAATTTTTAAATGCAGATTTTAATAAAAGACAGTTTTGAAATAATACTGATAGCAATGTATTGTCAAACTGCATTTTGAGTTTCGTTTTGCGGTTCTTGTGTTTTTTATTTGGGCATAAAAGATCAAGACAAAAAATGTTTTGAAGTTGAGCCCACTGTTAGGCTAGTGTCACTTGAATGGTCTATGTCTTTATCATTTTCGGAAGCTCCACATAGCTAATAATTATGATATATGTATTCATCAAAAGTATACTGCGTATTTTTAAGTTTAATCATTCCAATACACCGTTATAATCGTAAGTATCGTTTTAAAATCTTGAATGGTAGCAATCGATTTATTATTATTTGATTGAGACTCAAAACAAGTTAGGTGTTGAAAATCAAAACAAAATTGACGTTTAATCGTGAAGAATGAATTGATAATTTATTATTAATATCCTTCTTTAGGGATTCTTTATCAGAATTAAATGATATCAATCGTTCGTCTATTCTTAAGGGAAATCAGATCATTTAAGTTTCAATATCTTTATATTGTCTTTTAACATGGCGGCTACACCGTCACGTCGACGACGATATCATGGTCACGTGACGTACTAAATTAATTATGAGTCAATTACTGTAAACGATTAACAAATGTTATAGAAAAATGAAATTAATTTAAGTGCCACTCGCCACAAACACTGTGCGAGATTAAATTACCTTTTATACACGTCTTAAATCTGTTGTTTTATATTCAGTATTCAAAGTTACCGTCACAATATCAATGTCATCTCGTTTATCTTCACTTTTCACAATTTCTGAAGGAAAAATCTGGCGGTTTCTCAGCTTTCTTCATTTCTAAAGAAAAAATATTCGATGAATAATGCCATTCAGGCACATACTCGCAAAAGGTAACGGTAACTTAATTTAGAAAAAGAGGGAGAGGGGGGGGGGGGGTGGGGAGTGGGGTAGAGTAAGATAACTTATATGCAATCGCATTTCAAATTTAAAACTTCAAATAATAATAAAAAAAAGGTATCTGTGTATAAAACGTAAACAAAATATAGAATTTCACATCTGAAAATATTTTTCTTATCAAATATACGCAAAATTTAGCTAAAGGGGATTAAACTGTAAATACTACAACGGACTAACTTAGTTTTTTTTATTTAGAAAACTTCATAACATAAAGATGAAGTCTTACGGTCTGTTAAGGGGCTAATTCAATATCTTGAAGACACTTTCACACTAAGTTGAACACAAGTGTATTAAACTAACATTTTGTCGCTAATGGCCTTTTAATACAGACAGCCCTATTGTGAACAATCATCCCATGAAAATTAACATGAAAATATAAAATCAAGGGGGAAACTGGGCAAGTTTATTCAGCTGATGTACTTTGTCGATGAATTTTGACATTGCTGGCTTTTTTTTTATAGTGTTGTTGATTTTAGATATATCTGATGTGTAAAAATGGCTTTATGCATAGGAAAATATTTAATATTTAAATATATAAAATAAATCAAGGGCATAATTTTAACATATACATTATAAAGTAAATCTTAATCCATCAATATCCATCAAAATATAGTATTATATAGTATTTCTAGTTGTAAATAATTTCTTAAAGTTTGAAATACTGTTAGCCATCCTAAGAACCCTTAAAAATGAACCCAAATATCCCAGTCCATTTATCTTGTATAAAATACGATACTGTCTATGTCTAGGGCATGTGACAACACCCTTAAATAACATCCCGCAGCGAGCAAAATGAAATTTTCCTAATATCAAGCGTGACGAAGTATCGCCTCTCCACCCCAACATCTATGTACCTTCTTTTGTTAACGTTTTGAGTGTTTATGTGAGAAAAAATATCAACCTTAAAATTTTTTACCTTGAATACAATCTACCGTTTACTAATTTAACTCTTAAATTATCTGGTCTTTGTTCACTTTTCATGGCCAATATTTGTTAATATATGAAGAGGGTGATTTGAAATTTAAACCACAAATTTAAATAATTTCAAATAGCACTTAATTAGCAAGCATCTACCAAATGTTACACATCGGTGAATTGAAGGAACGCAAAAAGTCAATTTTTTTACATCAAAAATAAAATTGACGTTATATTCGCTGTATATTTGTAAGAAATAACTGGAGAATTGATCTCTACTTTAAAGCTTACATGTAATATTTGTGGCAAACATAAAAAAATAAATAACATAAACCAGAATAGACTGAAAAATCGTTAATTGAAAAAATATCATGCAGGAAAATTCTAACTGTTAATACACAAGGTGATTTAAAAACGTTGATAACCAATATTTTTTCTCAGAAAATATGAAAAATCAATCAAATTCTAAACATTGACTAATGGAGGAAACTAAAAATAAACGTTTCGGTTCAAAACGTATCAGTACATGTATAAAATGGGCTAGGAGAGGCACTGAAGCACGAAGTTTTCAAATATGAAGTTTGAATGAACGGGAGTTCGATATCGACGTAACTAGTGTAATGTCAAATCAGATTTTTTAGTTGCAAAACACTAGAGATCTATACTTGAAAAAATGTGAAAGATGATCTGATAAAAAGTTGTGATTAAGTTGAACAATTAAGGAAGTCTTTCATCTCGTTTATTCACATACCTCTTGAATTTACAGTGTAAAACTCAAATAATATTAAATTATCTCTCAACTAAATCAAACTTTAGGTCAGATGGTGCAAAACAATTAGATAATTATTTTTAAAAATCTATAGATGATATCCATCCATGTATTATATTGCTTAGTTTATACACCCAATTCCCCTCGTTTTTTATAACAGTTTTTTATTTTTTAAATTTCACTTTTTGTTATATTCTGTTAGATGTTTAGGGTAGAAAATTTGTTGAATCGATGTTATATTGCATACAATGCACATTACATGAATATTATTTTTTATACTTTCAGGTTAAAATCTGGTTTCAGAACAAGAGATCCAAATACAAGAAAGTGATGAAACAGAACCCCAATGGACCTCCTCCTCCTCTCACACCTCAAGGATCAGCATCATCACCCCCTCATGGACAACAACCCCCTCCTCAACTTACTCCAGACATTCCCCCAAATCAACCTCCTACCCCAATTCAAGGTGGACCTCAATCTCAGTCTATGTTACCTGTATCGTCTAGTATGAGTCCACAGCCACCATGCTCTTGGTCCGATATCAGTAATAACAATCCCAGTTCGAACTCTTATATGTCAATGCCTCATTATTCTTGGTATCAACAGAATTCTATGGCTCAACAACAATTACTGACATAAATTGTAGACAGTTAAATTTGGACAAATATTCCTCAATACTCACTTGGTGAACTTGTTGTGATTCAGTGGTGTGTTTGTTCGTGATGGTGTAACAGTGTTCCTGGTACAGGAACAACGAACAGGATTGTATATTGGAAGTGGCATGAATTGTGCAAGTGAGTTTCTTTACGAAAAAAGATAGAAGTTTCAAAGATCATAGTGCCAAGCAATTGCCAAAATCCCAATCGAGAATCAACGGATTGAAAAGAATGTGCTCCAAAAAGAAAAATTCCCGGGACGAATGTGCAAATTGTCTCAATTAAGAGAGGTTTTGACTCTTTTCGTATATAATGTAAATGTACAATATAGACCTATAATTGTATTTGTATATAGCCGAGAGACTTGTAGAATAATTTACTATAGTTCTAATATATATATTGTTAACAGTGCTGCAGCCAGATAACCTTCCAACAAATTATCATCATTATCATCATCTTCATTACAAAATCATCCGGCGTTGTAGTCATCATCATAACCTGCTTTTCTTTCGATATCATGTATTCGAAGGTTTAAAAGTATTATTGCTTCATTTCAAAATATAAGGACATTTCCATTCCAGAGAAGAGAAACGTGCTATTTATTCTCTAAAAGAGTATTCAGTACAAAAACATTGATTGCAATGCTCAATCAGAAGCATTATTTTCTCCATATTGTTTCATCAAATAATTTCTACCAGTATTTTGATCTCATTCTCATTCATTCCTTTACGTAAACTAAAATCTATATTATTTATTGAGTATTCAGTGAAAAGATTTTTACATAAAATCACGTCATATTTGTTTTCATGTTAGCTATTTTAATCAATACAAGAACACGCCATTTCTGAAAGCGACGCCACAGGCCAGTCATACTGCAAGAAGAAAAGTTTGAGTTATTTGGCAATCATTATAAGTTAGGAATGAAAAGAGCTAAATTACCGTCGCTTCTCTTTCTAAATTATCTTCTACCAATCGATGGAAAATTGCTACTTTGAAGTCAGAGAGTCAGTTGATTGGTGGAAAGAAATGGCCATGATTTTTCGCAGATGACATAGTCATACAAGCTCATTATTTCTGGATGATGGTTTCCACTTTCTTTTGGCGTTTTATTGAATTTGAGACTAAATTATATATAATGACATTATAATCGAATAGCAGAAATGGTAGATTATCCAGCCTCGAGTTCTTAAGTCGCCATATTGTATTTTCATGCCGTGCAGCAAGTTTTTCCATATTTGTATTAATATCATTGTTATTGTATAAACCATTCCAACTTCTCCAAATACTTTAATGATTGTATTCAGTATAAGAATATACAATGTTTTGTTTTTTGTTTAATTTATTTTAAAAGTACAATATGTATAAAATTTGGGAATGTATGAAAATAGATTTTATAATAATTTATGTACTGTTTCCGGTTTTTGTGATTTAATTAATAATGTTCGTTTCAAATGTGGAATAAATAACTTTCTATGTATACATTCTTTAATTCGCCAATATTTTCTCATGTTTCAAGCCGAGCTTGAGATCTATAAAGTTGAGACAGGTGCAATAAAAACGACATGGTGTAGTGATGTATACATGCTTTTGTACCTGTTTTCCTTTCAGTCCTAGATTCTGGCCAATCCAATTAATTTTTTATGACCCTAAGGTAGAAAATAGTCATATCTATTCTTTCGGTGTTTGAATTTGTCCCACTTCGCCATAATATTTATGTAGTTCTCATTAATTGAGGCCGCCATACTGAGGCGATGTATAAATCGTGAAGTATAAAGTATTGTAAAAGATAAACGAAGAACTGAATAAGGACGCCAAGCAATACTTAAGATTATGACACTTTAAGGATGTTTTGTGCTATATGACTGCTAATACATTCCCGCATCATGTTATTGTAAACACTTATGTTTGAAGTGAACTTTCTCAAGCAAAAGCTTTAAGAAGAGCACGTAAATCAGGTTCAAGGTGTGTCTACATATCCACTTCTTATACCTTATTGTATCTGATCTTGAACAACCCTTCTCCCACATACCATCATAAAGCGAAATAGACGGACAAGTTTTTCACGCCATCATACTAAAGATAACAATTTACAAAGGCAACATGATTTTAGTCGACAAGGTTACCTACTTTGCCCCCATCTTTTTAAAGACCATGTTAAAATGTGTTACAACACAGACATGTTAATAAGGTTATAATTGTCTGTTCAGTTATTATTATGTTACTACACTTTCATAACAATATTTTTTATGGATAAGAGCACTATTTCTACATGTGTTAACTGTTTTAATTTGATCACATGTTTAGTAGACTGACGGATTAGCTTGACGTTACGTTATGGTTCATAGATAGACACATCCTTTATCCCAATGTCATTTTTTCACATATTCGTATATCAGAATAGGGAAAAGTTGGGGTAATTCTATATGAGTATGAATTTTGTGAAAAGAAACAGAACGGTTCAAAGGATGTCAAAATAAACAAAAGGCCAAACTGACTAGATCATGTATTGTTCTAGTCGACAGGTTGTTGGCAGTTGGACAGAGAGGCGAGAAATTCTAACTCGCACAGGCCATGTCATCGCGTGCGCGTTTACCAAGACATAAAATTAACTGCATTATTCTACCGTTTCGTTTGATTAATTGCGCTTGAAGCGTTCTGGGGCGGGCGCCACGAAGGAGCCTACCGTCTAGAGGGGGAGTTAAAGACGACTATCTTCTTTATCCTACCTTCTCCGTCAACAGTGACACGGTGGGATAAACACATTGTTCTTCACACTAGAGTATTTCAACCCAACAGAGGTAAAAGAATTGAAGGGTTGTACGCTATGGTTGTCGTTGCCGGATAGTAAAGGCTCCCGACTCAAGTTACCCGCCTTATTCGTCAAATTGCCGTAGTTTTTCAGTCAAGTTTGTTACTGTGTGGGATTAGATAGAACTATCAATTGTCCTCTGATTATAGGATATACTATATATTATCGATCATTGATTAAATACTTAGACATTTCTTGTCATTAATCTCTCTCTGTCGTCCCTGGTGAGCTACAGACTACACCCCTTGCATTTAAACATATACCTGCCACGAATGGTTCGAGATTGCTCCAAACTTGTTCATCTACTTCAAGGTATGCATCGCCAAGACCAACAATGAATAAATTCCATCAAAGGCTAGTCATTTATCAACTGATCAGTATCGACATTTGGGAAACCCTTTTGGAAACAGTAGCAATAACCTTTTGGCCTGTGCTAGACGTCAAGTAGGGGAAGATTATTTTTCTATTGGTCTATTTGTGGTCATCCTGTCATTAGGGCGATGACAGCAGGGTCTCCTAATCACAATACATTGTCAAATTAACAATAGTTAACCCAAACGAGCATCAACCACCCATAAAAATGTTGTCTTGATCATCAAGGCACTTCTAAATTAATCCAAAACCACAGCGTTACTGGATGAAAGAGTAAATGATGAACTTCCCTCACACTTGGATACCAAATTCAGGTTGTAAAAGGACGAGTTTTTATAGTTGTCCAAGTAATGTTGTATTCTTGTCCTACACAATGCATCAAAACCAATATTGAAAGTTGGAGACCAGCACGATGTCTCAGTAAAGAATGTTGTATAATGGTCTTTCTCATAAAACAGCTGTTGTATAAAAGTCAACTCCTTAGGAGTTCAATCCTCAATATGAATGGTTACTTGTAAAACTATGATGGTTGATTAAGAGAATGAAAGGGCAAAAGATGAAGTTTGTTTGAAATGACCTTGGTCAGCTATCCAAGTGTGAAAATATACTCTTTCCGTTGAAAAGGCAACCAACTTTTCACATGGGCCATTGATGATAATATGAACTTCCTTTTTTTATCATATACGCCAACTTGAAAGCTAAACATTTAAGGTTTTTGCGATACATTACACTAATAATGATGTAAATGTTATGTGGATGATGTAGTTTTACTTCGTTGTATTGTTATAGGTCTAAAGAGTTGATCTACGATATTATGTAAGTGGTTTCTAGCTGTTATAATGCTACTTTGCTATGTTTACAAGATAAAAAAGCTATATTTACAGTTTACAGTTGTATCTATTCTACACATGTATACATGTCTTGAGTTATCCTGATGTTATGAAGTTGATGATACAGAGTTGTATATATGCTCTGATGGGATGTTAGTGGTCTAGAGTAATTCTGATGTTATGAAGTTGATGATACAAAGTTGTATATATGCTCTGATGGGATGTTAGGGGTCTAGAGTTATTCTGATGTTATGAAGTTGATGATACAAAGTTGTATATATGCTCTGATGGGATGTTAGGGGTCTAGAGTTATTCTGATGTTATGAAGTTGATGATACAAAGTTGTATATATGCTCTGATGGGATGTTAGGGGTCTAGGGTTATTCTGATATTATGAAGTTGATGATACAAAGTTGTATATATGCTCTGATGGGATGTTAGGGGTCTAGAGTAATTCTGATGTTTTGAAGTTGATGGTGCAGAGTTGTATATTTGTTCTGATGGAATGTTAGGGGTCTAGAGTTATCCTGATTTTATGAAGTTGATGGTACAGCGTTGTATATTTGCTCTGATGGGATGTTAGGGGTCTTGAGTAATTCTGATGTTATGACGTTGATGGTACAGAGTTGTATATTTGCTCTGATGGGATGTTAGGGGTCTAGAGTTATTCTGATGTTATGAAGTTGATGCTACAGAGTTGTATATATGCTCTGATGGGATGTTAGTGGTCTAGAGTAATTCTGATGTTATGAAGTTGATGGTACAACGTTGTATATATGCTCTGATGGGATGTTAGGGGTCTAGAGTTATTCTGATGTTATGAAGTTGATGATACAAAGTTGTATATATGCTCTGATGGGATGTTAGGGGTCTAGGGTTATTCTGATATTATGAAGTTGATGATACAAAGTTGTATATATGCTCTGATGGGATGTTAGGGGTCTAGAGTAATTCTGATGTTTTGAAGTTGATGGTGCAGAGTTGTATATTTGTTCTGATGGGATGTTAGGGGTCTAGAGTTATCCTGATTTTATGAAGTTGATGGTACAGCGTTGTATATTTGCTCTGATGGGATGTTAGGGGTCTTGAGTAATTCTGATGTTATGACGTTGATGGTACAGAGTTGTATATTTGCTCTGATGGGATGTTTGTGGTCTAGAGTTATTTTGATGTTTTGAAGTTTATGCTGCAGAGTTGTATATATGCTCTGATAGGATGTTAGTGGTCTTGAGTAATTCTGATGTTTTGAAGTTGATGGTGCAGAGTTGTATATTTGCTATGATAGGAAGTTAGTGGTCTACAGTAATTCTGGTGTTTTGACGTTGATGGTACAGAGTTGTATATTTGCTATGATGGGAAGTTAGTGGTCGACAGTAATTCTGGTGTTTTGAAGTTGATGGTACAGAGATGTATATTTGCTATGGTAAGATGTTAGTGGTCTAGAGTAGAGTAATTATGATGTTTTGAAGTTGCTGGTACAGAGTTGTATCTTTGCTATGATGGTGTGAAAGTTAGTGGTCTAGTGTATTGTAGCAATGATCATGGTTCAGTTGGTAATTATACCTGCCCTTTAGTGTAATGTTGGTCTTCTGTTACTAGTATGATGTTATAAAGTTGTGTAGCTGGGATAAGTATATACTATACTAATGTAATAATACTGAATGAATTATAATGGCACCAGATCACTTTTTAATTTTACGTATAATTAAATGTAGGGCTTTGTCACAAATTTTAGTTTAATTACGTCATGTCATACATAAAAATCTAAGTTAGGGACTTAAAGTTCCACCTATCTTTCAATTATGGAAAGCTATCTTTTGAAATCTTTCTTTCATCTTTCATTGATGTGTATATCAGTAGCTGCTCAGTGTTTCAACAAATCTAAAATATTAATTATTTTATTTGACCTCCTCAAAGTGCAGACATACATAAAGTAAATATTAAGACAGAAAATATACTGGCATGAAAACGGTCCTTACAAACCCTTTCGAGGATCCATTATAGTTTTTTTCTAAGCTCTATATACATTTTGTAGTTGCTTTCAATAAGCAAATTATGTTGAATAAATTTTTTAAATTAACTTACTGATGCGATACGAAGTACATATTTTGACAGAAAAAGTCGGCCCTCAACTATGTCAATAATATAACAATAAACGAGAGAAAATTTGAATAGGGAACTCCGACCCGTCGATCCTGTCTTTACTATAAATTAAGTGAAATGAATGACATATTAAACGCATTATCCCCGAGTCGATAGAGAATTTAATTTTATTGTATTTTAATACAAATATTTAGCTTAAGAAAATCACACATGTAATTCTGAAAAATACATTAAATTTTGTTACATGTATGTATTAAAGCTACAGACCATGTTTTGGAATTTATTTAGCATTTATATAAATTATGATGTGTGTTTGCTTTCCTTTTCATACGACAATTTCCTTAGGCGCCTCTACTAAACAGGTTTGAATTATCAGGTTGAATGGCAGATTTAATTGAAATTTATCTTTCCTCACTGCAATCTATTATTCTGCTCGTCATACCCATCAATTCATTAAAAACTATTACTACAAACTGCATAGACATAATTTGAATGCAAAGGTTTCGTTCAAAAAACCACAACAGAAATTTCTTATTTAATTAAGTTAACGAGCTTCATTCAAGATTGGCTGTATTTTTATGAATGATCTGTAATGAAATGTGAAAGAATACAAGCGTTTGTCAGAGAAGAACCCGATCAGTGATGCTTGCTACCATTACAAAATATCATGTCAAAGAGCTTACAGAAGTACGTACAATATTGGTAGTTTTCTGCGGACCGAGTAGCGAGTAGCTTAACGGACTCGGAAGAAAGGTTGAGGTACAGCGAATTACCAATTTGTTAACTATTTACAACTGAATTTAAAACTAACAAATTTTAAAATATACCATTCATAATACACGGTTTGTCTTCATTTAAACATTTAGGTGCTAAATAACATAACAAACGTACATATAACTTACACTCGGTTTCATATACATTATGTATTAGATAACTTCACATAGATACTTTACTATTTACATTACATATACTTCATACTTTATCAAGTATGAAATTTTCAATGATTTAAGGGTCAGGGACTAAAGCTTCTTCTCTTTTGGTGTCGAGTACGGGTGAGTTGACGCGGAACAAACGACAAGAATTTCGGTGAACAGGTACATTTCAAGATCCCGCCCCTTGCACAGTTCACATACGTAAGTGACTAATATTCATGGAATTTATTTAATGTGCCTTGAAAAGAAAAGGTGGGATCCGCTTTTCAAGAATATTTAGGGAAATATGTCGAGATGATGAACGCCATTCTGAACCAATAGCTTTTACACTTCAAACTAGTTTTTAGTTCTCAATCTACGGCCGTAGTCCTTTTTCTACTCAAACTTGATTCAAGGGAATTTTCTTACTAGCTTAAGTTAACAAAATTAATACATTCATAGTGGTGACTGGAATCATAGGTAAAAAGGCGATAATCAGACATGATGGTTAGGTAAAGATAGGGAGTTGACTACAAAAAGGGAGTTCAAACCCAAGGTACATAAGTCCAGTGCATATGACATTTTATTTCTGGTTTGCGAAAAGATATGAATATGCATTATATATTGAATTTGACAAGGGCTTTTTTATAGATCCATTACGTTAGCATGAATTTGAATAAAACAGGTTTAAATTCCGAACGTCATATCAAATGTAAATGCGTTAGTTAATAAATAAAAAAATGTAAAAGCAAAAAAGAGTATCTTGAGAATAAAGTAGTTTAGAGCAGATCTGAATCTATTCATTTTATTTGTCGATTACACTTCAGTGGCTCTAGTCTGAAATTGTTTTTATTCATTCAAATATGTATTTAGAGGGTTCGTTTACAAAACGTCTTCAACAAATCGCTTAACTGACATCACAGTTATTATAAATGGTTTATGGAGAGCGAACTTTATTACAATTTGATAGTTAATTGATCTGCTATAGTAAAATAGGAACAATTATTGAATGTAGTTAATGTGTGTATATTTTGTAGTTTATTCTAATCAGAAGGAGGCTGTTTTACATTTCCACAATTTTCAAATTTGAAGTGGTTCGAGTGACATTAGAGGTATCAGAAGAGCTGCTTAAAGGCGCCTTGTTGGTCCTCTATAGACAATGTTCTAACTCTATTACACATCCTTAAGTGGACAAGTATATTTAATCTGCTTTTCTAGTGATGAGTCCGCAGTGAACTCAACTGCTGTTTGAAGTAGTGCAGATGGTACAATGCTTGTAGTCTAATATTAGTCAACTTACAAATCATAAAGTTTTTTGTATGTACAACAATCAATCAAAGACTATTTATTTTTCAGACGATATAGACAATGAACGGCATGGGTAAATAGCATAATAAAATTCGATTTGTCGTCTGATATTTATTGACTTAACCTTCTAATCAGCTCTTATCCATCCTTTTCATCTATAGCCTTACAATTCTTATACAAATCTCAGCCACTTGGCCTAGTGTTGATGAGTGCCAATATCTACGGGGCATCATACTCCATCGTTTACCAATCTATATTAGAACAAAAGGTAATGTTCGATCCGTACTTCAACTTGGTGAGATACAAGTCAAGTCATCTGAAGAGAAACAACATGGAATGATTGGTGATCAATAGCTACACCTGAGCCTGTAATATACAATTTCTTTCTTTTCAAATAGAAACTGGATTTTTTAGTCTTGATTTACTAGACAATAACAGGCCATATAAGATGATTATTATGTTCTCAATACAAATATATACTTTTCTCAGAGGGACGCTTCGACCTGGTCGATACCATAGACTCATATAATTTTCCGTATGTTGATTATTATTATAAGATATAGTTCTTTTATAAGATGTATAATGCTACATTGTACTTCCCTTCAGATATGACGTATCTAAAATTCTGTATTATATAGAGTTTTTAAATTAAATCATTATAGTCGAATATAACTGACCAAAGGCAAAAAACAAAATAGTACTCCTTTTCATGTAATGACGAGGAAGTGAGACTAACTTATTTGTACAAATAAAATGGGTTTGTAGAGAGAACAAATCACAATCAGTGGTAAGTTAGTAATAGATGTTTTGGCAGTGACAGGAAGCCTTGAATCGTTAGTTAATGTTGATGACATCACTACAAGAACATTGAAAATGTTGTTGACCTAATTTCAAAATGGGTAATTGGAGGTTGAAAAAATCTTTAGGATGCCAATAATCACTTAAATCATGCTGAGACTTGGGTTCATCATGTATTGATATTTTCCTATATCTTATTAAAATGTCAATATTCTTTCTTCAATCACATCTCTTAATTAAGCAGACAGATTTCATAAACAGCTGCTAATTCTACAACACAATTCTTTTTTTTTAACTTTGTATCACTCAGTGGGTACCTTCAAAAAAATGATTTTACTATTATCGAAGCTGTGAACAAATACTGAACAGTAAACATTTTAGAAATTATTGTGTTAAAGTCTAGAAAATATCAACTCTGGGAAAGTAGAAAAAAATATCGTATTGCTAATCTTGTCCATAAAAAGCCCAAAAAGAAATGGATTTGGTACATTACATGAGTATATAATATATTGTACGATGGTTGAATTTATTTATATGTGACTATTCTGACCTCTTCTGTATATTTATTGAAATTATATTTACACGATGTTGTATTTTTTTTAAAACAGAAAACATTAACTAACAGAAAAATTCCAATACTAGAATTGACTTGACTTATCTTCTATTTCTTCCTTAAATGACAGATGTTGAAACATCCGACATCTCTAGAACATACTAATTGTAACTCGCTAATACTGTCCTAATGCCAGGTGACAATTGGATTAAAGATTATGACATTTTATCTAATGCCAAGTGATGGTTGTAGAAAGAATGCACGTGTAGAACATGTGTTGAAGTTGTTAGGGTTAATCTGCTTTAAATCTTTCACGGTTCTTTTATTTGTATCAAATTAATCCTAGAGAGTTTCTTTCACTAAGCATCTTTCTTATTATTGGTCGATCATATGATGGTAATATAGCTTAATATAATACCAAACACCAATTCATAGTTTAACTTCGTATTCTATTTTCGTTACAAGTACCAATTATAGTCTACATATGACAAATGAAGAGCTTTTTTATTTTGAAAATAAAATAAAACATAATGACGAATGTGCCATACATCTTCCTTAGCTTGAAGAATGTTTTCTTTTGCCCTTTTTTTTTTGGTTTTCTAAGCGAAAAATAGGATGGTGCGGACTTTTGCATCTCTTTCTACAGCATTGGAAGCGAAACAACTAACTGTATATAAATTACAATATAATACTTTATCTCTTTTATATGCTTAGTTTATGATTTGTCTATTGCTACATATTTTGTTGAAGAATAAAAATTTCAACGAAAATATTATCCATATTAAGAGTTTTCCAAATTTTAACTATTTAAAGGTTTTTAAATATAAATTATTTTCACCAAAACCATGATTTTGAGGATGTTCTTCTTTTTATCATATGACTTATGCATTAATGTGGGTCCATTTAATGTTAAAAGCTAAAGGTCCTGTGAATATAAGAATACCGTGAATTTATATATCACACAGTTTTATTCAAACAAAAAAGTTTATTGAAATGGCATCATGTCAACACACGTGCAATTGCGCGTCCACACGTGATGACACGTGACTGAAACAGGATCTGGAAGAATTTGTGATTTGTGTTGGCCCTTTTGTTGGCGTTTTATCTTGATTGAATACTTTTGTTTATAAATGTCGACGTCCGTATTAAAATAGATCGGAAATTCGTCACGTGTAGTTTCTGGAAACCGGAAATAGAACATCGAGTTTAAAATATCGAGCGAATCAGTGTAGACGACAAGATCTTTAAATTGGACACTAAAACAATATACCTGTATAATATCTCGTTCTTCCGTATCACGCGTGTGGATTCCAGATTTACTGATAAGCTAGGTGTAGCGAGAACTGTTTTAGTCTGAAAATTGATGAAATGAACATTGTTTTAGTATTTAGTTAACAACACGTTTCCACTATCACTTGGATAATCACACAGATAGAAAGTCTTACTTTCAACACAATATTGGTGGTTAGGACAGGCAAACGTACGCATTACGTTTGAAGTTTATAAGGAAAGTGTTCCTGAGTGGTGCTTCTCATGACGAAAATATAAAGACAAAAAAAAAAACCCAAAAATAACAGATAGTTAATTACTCATAGAATGAATCGGAAGAGAGTTTTACGTCCTACTTTCAGTGCATGATTTTCCTAAGAAAGATTAACATTTGTCATGCAGTGTTCCACGAGAAAAATATTAAAACAAAACGTGCTCTTAAGCGCACAACACTAAAAAGTCTTTTTCATGTCAGTCCCTCCGATCATAGGCATGAAAATATGTTTGAAAATCCAATTGCAATATATACGTGGTATTATTATCATTGAATGAATTATGATTTAATCGGTTTTGAAGCAATATTGATTTGTGTAATGACGCGTAGAAAATATCAACATGATATTCCTAATAAAAGACAAAGTACCGGGCATTTTATATTGTATTTATTACCATCGATCTCATATATATTAAAATATCTTCCGATTTCTGTCAAATATAATTGTATATTTCACTATCACATCTGCCCCCTGGCGTGATACAACTTTCAAAACTATTGACAAAAATTCTAATCAAGACCATTTTACAGTCAACTTTCAACTTGATTTACGTTTTATTTTGTATTAAATATCCCGTCGCTTCAGCAAGCAGCCGATATCATTTCGCCATTTATCAAACCACTATTTCCGAATGGTTTCTACTTCACGTTATGCAGTAGGGTAAACCGGAAACATCGTTGCGTTTCAGCAGAATCGACGAAGCAGAAGTTTAAAGAACATTGTTACACAGAATGTCGTTTAATTGTAATTAGTTGGGGGCTAGTTAGCCCGTATGAATTTCTATATGTTTGGATTCAATAGAAGATAGGATAGCAAATATCTTCCAGTCGACTGAGTGAGGTCAATCGGGCTATTATTTTAACATAACAATCACATCATCGATATTTCAAACTTAAATATAGCTCAGTTATTTCCCTTTGTCACATCATTTGTGACAATCGGCTGTGTTACCCCCACGGGATTGAGGTCGCAGGTGGTAGCCAATCGACCAGTCAGACTGCTTTTAATGTGGACACTTGTCATGCGGGGAGTAACCTTCAAATTTCAAATATTCATCGACTGAAAACAATAGACAATCAGTGAAAAGCACTTCAGCTTTCTTTAAGATTATTGAAGGGTTGTTGATGCTTGGTTTCCTCTCAGAAAAGACAAGAGATAAAAATGAGCTAATTTCAGCTGTGTATTACAACAAGTATTGTTGATCTGCAAGACCTGAGCAGTTTCTATTCAAATCATAGCTCTTATCCATATGCTTCAAGCCGTCAATGGCCTACAGCACTTAAAGTCGCGGAATCAAACATATTGTTTAGAAAATCAATCAAATGTTTGGCAAGAACGAGGGGAATCCGAGGAGGTCTTTATTCAGACATCTTGAAGAATGGGGAAGACTGAATGAAACCGTGATTAAATATCTGAATGTAAACATAAGTCAGAAATCATTAGGCTATATTGTTTTGATGAAGAAAGGACAAGCCAGACATTTTGAATAGTTGAAATAAAAATATTGGTTATTGATAAACTGTTCCCATATCTCTATTAATATTTCTTTTACATTTTTTCTTTTATCTTATATATTTGTAAAAATAACATTAATTCTATCTTTAAAGTAAGCTTGTCATTTTATAAGTAATTTAAATCAAACTGTCAAAAGAAATTACAGAATTCTATCTCCATCATATTATAGTGTATAATGGCATAAACACCACAATAAGGTCATTGCACTCCTATTTACACCTTTAACTGCGTCTAAAGTAGTTATTAACTATTATCTATAAATCCCTGGTTTCGATAAACTTTAAAAAATTAACTTCGAAAAATGCTACATATTGGTTAAACAAAAATGGGCCGTGACTGGTGATTTATTAGATTCAGGGTTTAAATCGAATTGGATGAAAATTTATATAAATATATTTTATGTCTATTGAAAAAACAAGTTCAGTTTCACACGGCACTAACAATCAAATGTTCTGTTCTGAAAAATACTACCGGAGACTAATTCTGGGAAGTAAATAACTTAATTTTAACCTAAATAACAATTCAATTAAATCCGGAAGGACCCTTAAATCTAGATTGGTTGAATTAACTCACAGAATAATCAAGAAAGAATACCCCGGTAATTCAAAATAATATTCGTAAAACAAAATATTCATAAAAAATCTATACGTGTCATAATCTATATATATTGCTAGACACTTCAGCACCATTTTCAGGAACGGCTTGTTATTTCAAATAAAAAAAATATGAACATTGAATTGAAATTGTTTAGAAAAATCAGGTTGAATTGCCAGTCTAGCATAGTTAAATACAATATCATAATTAATGATTCATTTTACATCACACATTCAAGCAATACATCCTACTACTGCATATAATTAGATAATTTAATCGTCAATGTAAGAGAAACGAAGCGAAAACTTTGACAGCTGTTTTAAGCCTAGCTTCGATTCGAGATGTAGTGATCATTGAAGAACACCGCCTGGGACCCAATAGAAAACCACAAATCAACAGCAGCATATTGATACCAGCAAGAAACAGCACTAATTAATTAAATACTAGCAAAGCCTTCAAATTACACTCAAGATTCACTTTACCATCTCAATTCCCTTATTTTGATTCCCGAGAAAATAACCCGTATTAAATAACATTGTTATAAGTAACCTGATAATCGTAATTATCTTATTTAGTAGTCTTTATTAGCCAGTTATCTCTCATTATCAAATTATTAATATTCATTAGAACTATTTTGAGTTTATTTTATCATATATGGTCGTTTGATAATATTTTGTTAATCATTTATATGTAATAAACCATTCTTGAAAAAAAATCAGATTTTACTTTTTTAGCCAAGTTCTTAATGAAGCAAAGGCTGTATTTTAGTTTTCCATTATCTAAAGGTATACGCGAAAGAGCCTCTCTGACCAAGAAACGAGGTAACATTATCATTTAAGTCCAAGTTTCTGTTTTTTTTAGTAAATACATGCATTATAAAAGGGAAACATAATATTGAACTCAATTAAAGAAATTCCAGGTTTCGTAGTTCAATAACGATGCACCACTCATTGCGTTGAACCCTTTTAAGTGTCGCGGCCAAGAGCCCAGCAAATAATTCCACAAATAAAAGCTAAACAATATTGTTAACTGTAGTTTGGAGAAATAACAGACGAAAAGTCAATTTTTGATTCCGGAATTAATGAATTAGATCATATTTTATGATTTTATTGATGAAAAATTCAAGTCAATAATATTTCAAAAATAGATGAAGTTTACAAATGATTATTGATAAATACAATGGAAAAGAATTCCTGCTTTATAGTGCATAGCATATTTCTTACTTATAATCACAAGTCATCATTTCCTTCCAATATATTATAGGGAACTGAGGGGGCAAAACACTACTGGTAGGCACACAGAACCTTTCATAAGTTCAAGAAATATCAGTGAATATGACAATTACCATCTTTTCAATTTTCTGTTTACTTTGAGACGGTGAGAGCAATTTGTGAATTAATCCTGATTCGCCATTTCATTTCCAATGTCTTGTTAATGGAACTTGTTGTAACTTTAAGTGGCGTGGAAGTGGGTTATATAAAAACAACACACGGCCTTAAAATATCTCAACAATTATCCTGAATTCATTCTATTAAACATAGTAGTATTATTTTATCAAAGAAATGGGGAAGAAAAGAAAATGAGTTGGCTGCGAGGTGTGTAGATAATTATTCTCCTATTATTTCTCGATACCCAAAGAGTCTGATGGAACAACCGGAAACAGCCTTAGCAGCCGGAAATGGAACAAGGGGTAGAAATTACAAGGCGCGCTGTACGCCGGTAAGATTGCCTATAGAGAAGGAAAGAGATGTGTAGTGATTTCCCGCCACTCACAGTCAGCTAGCAAACGACACAATTTTTCCCGCCGCCAGACATGCAAGAATTTCCCGCCTTGATAAGCCACGATTCCATACAACAGCAATTACTTCTGAATTTAAAGCCAGAAATAAAGCAGGAACGGAGAAATCCATCTCCGTGTTCTCATTATTTGAAAGATAACTATAGCGTTTGATAGAGTGCTTCCCGTGAAATTACTGTCCATTAAACGAATATAATTAATACCTTTACCAACCAATTCCGATCTGAAAGCAGGCGTGACACAGTTCTGTCATAAAAGGAAAAATAATAACTAGTTAGAAAAGAACAATACCCTGGGCAGCATGATTTGCTGGAATCATAATATTTTGTTTTCATTAGTTTCTACTACTCCATTGTACTCTTTCAAAATAGTGTTTTAACCATATTATATAGTCTGAAATGTAAACTCTAAAGCTTCCTGGAGAAACAACCGAACCGAGTACACGAATCTTGTTGAAGTTCTCTTAAAAAAGTTTTCAAATATGGTACTTTCTGAAGACATTAATTACTTAAGGTTGACATGGAATTTTTTCGCATGGTCTAAAGAAAATTTACATAGTCTTTAATTGACAAAAAGGGGGGGTGTCATCAGTTTCGCTCCACATTACGTAATAGCGCTTGAAATTAATAAATTCTCTCAATTTTTTTGTCAGGGAAATATCCCTTACGACATTTTTCATTCAGGATGAATACATGCTATATCAACGTTCAAGGCTAAATTTAACTTGGTAACATAATGTAATTATCATTTTTCTTCTATTATATTTTTTTAAAATATGGTCCAAATACACTAATACAGACAAAGGTCAGCACCTATTTAATTACAGGACAAACTCAACGTCAGATCTGCATTCTGGAAAGAGTTGTAGGAAACATTATTCAACCAATCCATTTAAAAATAAAATATATAGATATTAAAGGCGAAAAAGCATAAAAATAAAGACAAATCACGTCTTCCTTCGTGAACTTTGTAAAGTAAACCTTTCATTCGATTTCTGACAAGTTGTCATAAAACTGAAAAAAAAAACAATTGCTAACTGGGACCTCATTATGAAAAAGGTTTGCTTAACTATAAACGACTATGAAATTGCTACTTGCTTTTCTAAATATTATGGGAACAATCAAGCCAAAAATAAAAAAAAATCTTGCTGAGCTCCGTAGCATCAGAATGTTTTAATGAATTTCTTGGTGTTAGTCTACTGCAAACTCTCAACTGAAAATGAGATTGCTTCATTAGAGGCGTTGTCTCGAGGGAAATGTGTGGGCTAAATTAGCGGCTCAGAGTTACTGCAAACTTCTAATTTTCAGAATATAAAAAACGGTTGCTATGCCATATACACAAAATAATAAATCCAACGGAAATAATTAAATTTCATGTGAAGCAATTTTCTGTTTTAAAAAAGAGGGTGTCATGCCTAAATCATAACCGATTGATAAGTGATTGTAGCCAAATATTTTATAGTCATTACAAGAATTGATCTTCTTAAACATAGATTATTGGAATAATATCAATAATAGCGCTTATCAGTAAAACTTCAGCAGTGTTCTGTAGATCACGGCATTCATTCCCTTCAACTCTAGCATAAAAATCGGAACACTGACTAATATAAAAGTTACTCAAAAAACAGGTTAATTTAAGAATGCTCAGGGATAGAAAGTATGAAAGTTTTTATTTCAAAAGATATGTCACATTTTAAAATTTTTTGACCCTAATCATTTGTCAATTATTCATTTGATATTTTTGGACCTCTCACTACACTTCCTCCGTTGTGATAAAACACATAAAGTAACCGTATATTATATGATATAACATAGAGACAGTATTGAAGGTTGGCGGTGGTCAGCCAGAAAATCCTCTGTAATTAAACTGACCGCTACCTGTATATAATAATAGGTATATCTGATATTACAATAGACACATATATCCTATTGTTACCTTCTATACTACTCAAAGTTCTCATAAGATTTTCGTCTGATTCATATTTGAATGAAAAGTGAAGGTCATATTTAATTGATGGACGAACATTACGTCAAAACCTTACATAATATATTTATATGAAAAAATCTGAAATAACCTAATTCTGTTGTTCTTTTCAGAACATCTTAGGGGTCACGGTGTCAGAGTGAGTTAGACGATTGCTTGCTGACCTTGGTTAAATCCTGTCTACTTACACAAATGGCATATAGTATTCTGGAAATTGCTCGGACAACACATTGCACAGAATTATATGAAAGTATCCACTGAAAAATTGTCACACGTTTTTAATTGGTGCGTTTTGAATAGAGTATGCGAAATAATGATATCGGTAGGCTACCTATACTATACAGGAATCTACACAGTCGGGGGTACCAGTGAGGAGTCAACAACATCATTTATTTCTATCGTTTATTTGTGTATGATGAACACAGACGACAAAGTCGCAACAAAAGATGTCGCAACAGGGTTTCTACCCAGTTCTTTGAACAGAACCTCCTGGGACAATCAGAGCTCGGCACTGTGTGTCATTTAACAGCTTTATTTCACACGTTCATTCTTAAACCTGAGAGAAAATCAATTCACAATAATCAATAAGAGCCTTTCTTGTTATGGAGTTTCCCAGGGGTACGCTTTATGACCATAGTTAGGGTTGTGTATCAGTAATGACCCTGTTGTATTGTCTTTGGTATAGACAGTCATTTGGATTGTTCAATATTGTGTTCAGCCACCAGTTTTGGGAGATCGTACAACGATAACTGACTGAATCGTGATAAATTCAACCAAGTTTCATGTGAAAATAGTTCACTTCCTCCAAGTCTAAGGAAGTGAGTATCGGATGAAATTCTAGCAAAAGTACATACAAAAGTATCACTGATGCAAAAAGTAAATTTTTCCTCTTCCTCGCATCTCTCAATTTTCTTATTTTTTCTGTCCATTGTTATTCGAAGAAGGAAACTTTTACAAGGATTCAAGCTAATAAAGGGTTGTACTATGGCAGTATCTGACAATACACGTGGGGGTTCGAATGTGAGGAAATGCATTTGTTTTAATTCAAATTTTGTTCAATTCAAATTTCTAGAACAAAATTAATTTATTCTCAGAGACTTATAAACCTACCTATATACTAGAACAACAATATTAATGATTGGTAAATTTTTGGTATGTCTGGTTAGATACTATATAGTAATATTTCACTATTGTGGTACAGTAAACCTACTCCGAACTATTATACTATTTAATACCATCTAGAATATGTGTCAAAAGTAAATCTCAGGCCATATATCATTTCTTAAGCATTGTTTTAGTATGAATTATGCTCCAATATAAACAACATTTTTTATTTAGTCAACTTTAACGGGCGAGAAGTCAGAAATATTCAGATAATATCTAACCTCTAAATCCAGGTACGCGTCACGAGATGGTCTCTCAGTTCAATTTGAATGGCTTCTGTTTTTTGATTTACCGACACAGTGTCGATGTGATACCCCTCGTCTACATTCAATACCGCTAATTTTAGACCAATACCTTTGTAGTGTTAGTGAATTGAATGCTTCTTGATTTACAATTTCTCAGATGACAGTTCGCCCAGCAGATCAGATCAACTGTATGGGGAAAAGTAAACCGAGCCTGTTGAAATGTTAAATCCGAGTGTTGTGGTCGCATGGTAGAGCAGTAGTGTCCCCTATAATTAAATTGTTAGGATATGAATAATGTTCGAACCGTAGGTAAAGATAGTAACGTCTCGTGACTGCATCCTATATCTTGAACAATAAAATAGTAACATTATAAACAATGGGTTTAGGTCGCTAAGTGCAGGTATACGGACTAACACCTAACTGTGGAAATAGAAATATTATAAATATATATTACTAGATATCTCAGATAAATATATAGGACATGAAATATAATCTGAAATCCCGACTTTGCATTAGGTTGAGTAACATCGCAAGCTATTGTAAGTTGTAATGCAAATTTGTAGGATGGGATAAAGTCATGGAGTGCAGTTGAATGCACCATTGCGTGTCTCTATAATATTTAGTATGAGCAATTATATAGGAATATTTTTATTTCCATTCACAAATAAGTCGTATCACTTGAACTACGATATTTCAAGTAAAATTCTTTACCAGGAAAATAATTACGATTGAAACCATTATAAGTCATCACCTATTACCATCTACGTTAAATGTATAAATGTCTGCATCGTCTGTATGTCTATATCGTCACAATAGCTTACCTAATGAGCAATGGATTTGGGTATCAAAAATCCCATCGAGAAAAAGTTTGGTTTTATTGTCACCATAAGGTTTAAAATATGACAAAAGTCAACTTATTTAGATAACTAAGTGGTAATATCGATAACGTTCTTGTCATATATCTGAAGGAACCTGTTGGGTAAACATGTGTAATTGTTTATGTTAAAAACCCCTAACATATATTTTTTAATGGTTTTCGACAGACTTCTATTTTTTTTTACAAAAAATTACGATTTGAGACTGACTTTTATATTTCACCAATCTTATGAATGTTCGGCACTCAACAATCAATATCAACAACCAATATTCAACTCGTCTGATATGATAAATTACGTGTCTTACTTCCCGCTTTTACTCCTGCAATAGACATCAGCTCTGAGTGTATAGCTGAAATGGTAATAAAATCATAAAATGCCCATATTTCCAACCGTTCAAAGTTATTGAACTAATGTCATATTCTGACCAGCTTTATAATGAACTTCACGTTAAAATAAAATATTGAAATTTCAGGTTGAAGGGTTATAATTATCTCAGTTGATGTAAAAGACTGAAATGTCAGATGACTAAATCACTCCATGTGAAAAATCAGGGAAATGGGAAAGGTTAAATTTAGTGTTCTCTTGTTGGAGAGTTGCTAGAGAATATCAATGTAAATTATCATAATCTATAATGAGACATAACATGCAAGGTGGTCGTTAAAACAATACGCATTTTATACGTTCGACATTTTTGTGCTTGCGATTATTTTTTAGGGTCAAATGACTTAAAGAGAAAAAATACACAAGCATCATTTTAGAGAATGTATTCAAACTCAACTCAAAGCTGGTTTGTTCAAGCGTCGTTTAGCTACATAAACTTGTTAACCATTTTTATACCAAATATGATATTTTATACAAAATATTTCATAAACAATTACACTTACCAGTCTCAAGAACGGAAAGCAAACGAAGACATTCTGTTGTAAACAAATAACTTGTTATGAAAATAAGTCTCAAGATTCGATTGTCATGATCGCCAATTTCAGTGTTGATATCGACACTAAATATTATTTGTTATTGTTTTATTGACTTTAGATGATAAATGATAGGAAATCTAATAATTGGTGTGATTATCATTATAAAACTATAGGCGACATATTGACTACAAACAATTCAAGACACTTTTATCCTTTACCAATAATATGCGATCAGATTATTTAAATTAGATATGATAACATGCAGTGTTTAGTTATCCTTTGATAAATTGACAGCATAAAAAGTTGTTTTAGAAAACAGTGTCCTTTCGATCCGAACTTAGTGAGACCGTCAGTGCCTTGATTTGCTACGATGCTTCAAAATTCCAAGAGTCTTAAATTTTACTTCGTATTTTTCGTTGAAATGATATTGGTTGTCTATTAAATTAGTATAAGATGTCCAGTAAGGTGTTATTGGTAGTAAGATGATATGGATAGTCCAGTAAGTAAGTATATGATATTCAGTAAGATGATATTGGTTGTACAGTAAGTAAGTATAGGGTATTCAGTAAGATGATCATGGTTGTACAGTAAGTAAGTATATGATATTCAGTAAGATGATATTGGTTGTACAGTAAGGAAGTATTTTATGTCCAGTAAGATGATATTGAATGTATAGTAAGTAAGTATACAGTGTTCAGTGAGATGATGTTAAGTAAGACGATATTGGTTGTACAGTAAGTATGTATATGATGTTAAGTAAGACGATATTGGTTGTACAGTAAGTAAGTATATTAAGTTAAGTAAGATGGTATTGGTTGTCCAGTAAGTAAATATATGATGTCCAGTAAGATGATATTGGATGTATAGTAAGTAAGTATACAGTGTTCAGTAAGATGATATTGGTTGTACAGTAAGTAAATATATGATGTCTAGTAAGATGATGTTGGTTGTACATTAAGTAAGTATTTGATGTCCAGTAAGATGATATTGGATGTATAGTAAGTATACAGTGTTCAGTGAGATGATATTGTTGGTTGTACAGTAAGTATGTATATGATGTTAAGTAAGACGATATTGGTTGTACAATAAGTAAGTATATGATGTTAAGTAAGACGATATTGGTTGTATAATAAGTAAGTATATGATGTTAAGTAAGATGATATTGGTAGTCCAGTAAGTTAGTATATGAAGTTAGGTAAGATGATATTGGTTGTACAATAAGTAAGTAAATATATGATGTTAAGTAAGACGATATTGGTTGTACAATAAGTAAGTATATGATGTTAAGTAAGATGATATTGGTAGTCTAGTAAGTAAGTATATTAAGTTAAGTAAGATGATATTGGTTGTCCAGTAATTAAGTATATGATATTCAGTAAAATGATATTAAGAAAGTATAAGATGTTCAGTGAGTTGATATTGGTTGTACAGTAAGTAGGTATAATATGTTCAGTAAGATGGTATTGGTTGTACAGTAAGTAAATATATGATGTCCAGTAAGATGATATTGGATGTATAGTAAGTAAGTATACAGTGTTCAGTAAGATGATATTGGTTGCCCAGTAAGTAAGTATTGTGTGTTCAGTACGTTGATATTGGTAGTCCAGTAAGTAAGTATATGAAGTTAAGTACGATAATATTGGTTGTGTAGTAAGTAAGTATAGGGTGGAAACAACCATACCGAATGTTCAATGCAATGCCTTACAAGGTTAAATGCCAAGTTGATTCGATATTTTGAACATATGGCATAAGGATGATTTTTTGATATTACCCAATATTTTTTAAACATCTTGACAGTCGATATAAGCTCAATATATCGAATTTGTCCAGGAAGCTTTTTACATGTACATATCAAATCCGTGGGTTCGTCGATCGAAATAAAAACTAGCAACTATATTGTGAAAACAATGAGAGTAACACGCTTCTTGAGTTCTTTCAAGTTCCACTAAAGCTCTAATTGCAATTCTATGTCTAGTTGAGTGGAAAGTTAAACTGGTGAGAAGAGAAATAAATAAAAGTAAATGTTAATGTTTATCTCTGATAGTTGTAGGGTTGAGATAGGCGTTAGAATCTCGTCATGCTTCTAAACCAGCACGGAAATAAACAGTTTTCATGTCGATTGCATTTCTACACAAATAATACTCAAAATGTTACCAACGACAAATTTATTGATAAACCTTGTTCAGCTTTTGATTTTTCTAAAATTCACCCAACTGTGTAGAAATGGAATATATTTTGTCCTGGCTAGAAATTTGAGTTATGGTATAGGGAAAATTTATTTCCAATGAAACAATGAAACCTTCTGCTGGGAATGGTACTTGATTCGGTTGGTATTCGGTAGTTAAATGTCAAAGCTTAAGACATTTCAATAGCCCAGTCATCAGGCGATCATCGGTGACAAACTAACGAAGACTTAAGCTTATCTTAATATTTTTTAACTAATTACTTGAATGTTTACTTCACAACACAAACCAAAATATTGATCATATTTTCCATACGGGGTGAGGGTGGGGGGGGATATTATCTTTTCGGGCAGTCTGCTCTAAACAAATTAGGTTCTTAAAGAAACCCGAAAATAAAGGAAAATAAGGTAAAATTCGTGGGGAAATTTCGGGCAGCCTATTTCCTCAACAGGCTTTATTCTTTTATGCATTTAATAGTGGCTCATGGCAGTGTGAAAAAAAAATACTTTGTTTTCAAAAACTTACAAATTCCATAAAACCTTCGATAGCATTTGAAAGAATAAGTGGCAAAGAAAAATCTCCCATATTTAATGGACAAACACAATATGTAACACCATGCAATATATGATTTAACCAGAAATTTATGACGGTGAGTGTAGATTTAAGAACAATTGCAGCTGGCTGTTTAGAGACACTGTTCAAAGGGAGATAACCCCTTTCTATCTGATTGGTTGAGGAAGGCATCATCTATGCAAAACTTATAAAAACACATATAATCATCATTCTGTCATCCTGGAAACACATTTTTTTACAAGAATGTTTCACTCATTGTTGTCAAACTTTGAAATGTTACGAACGCAGGCCTACGTTTTTGTAAGAAATCCTCACCCTGGTCAAAACTTAACATAGAATAACTCACTTCTGACGTAGATCAGAACACAAATCACGACACTTGAACATGCTTATCATAAGTTATTGATGTCTTTTTTTCACAAAACAATCTGAAGGCAGGTGCAAAACTATTGTTGGCCAGGATGCCATCTGAATATTTCTCACACTTGTCTTTTTCTTCATTGTACACATCTTGTCCAAAATGTCTCCCATATCCGCCTTAGGAAATTCTTTTTCGGAGACTCCTTTCCAGATGTCGGTCTCATCCTACTGCCTCTCAATACAGGTCTATCAGTTATGTTAAAGCGGTACCAAAAACTAGCGCGCCGACGTGTATCCTCTGGCATACCTTGTAATTACCCCAAATTTTCTTCGTGCTCTAAGTGCTACCTGTCAAAATCTTTAGCGCACGCAGCATCAGATATGACGAATTAAGTTCTAGTTAAGACAAGGTAATGAGGGAGTAAAATAAGAAAGAATATGAAAGGGAGACAAGAAAAGACAAGGAGAAGAATAGAGAAACTGAAGGTCTAGAGGTATTAATCAATTTATAAAAGAAATACGAGGCATCCACAGGAGCAGATTAAGGGGGCTGGGCAAACAAGAAGACGGCAATTTCTGGTCACCCCAAATTAAAAAGGTAGTCTTTATATCTTCATAAAGTGACTGATAAGGGGTAAAACTTATTGCTTTTGTCAAGTAATTATATGTCTGCTAGTTTATGGAAGGAAATGTGATCTAAGTCGCCGTATCGACAGATAAGTAATGGCCCCTCAACTTTCTTTGCCCAAGGTTTAAATCATATGTAATCATTATCCTTTCACGATCTCTCATTACCCAGTTTAAATTAGAACTTTTGGTGGTTTAAGTAAACTCATATATTAAAAGTGAATAAGTTGATGCAGTCAATATACTTGTGCTGTCAAATATACAGGTTAAAGACGTGAAGAATGCAATTGGAGCTGATATCAATTTAAAAAGGATTAGAGTAGATTGGTGATAGAGTGGAAGAAACTATGTTGACGTGATATTAAATGACATATTAAAATGATATAACTTAGTTACACCATAATAAATAACTAGTGATTCACTAATATAGTATGTCAACCGTTTTATACATATAAAATAATATAATATATATAGGTATATCGCAGTGAAAATTATAAATTAACAAAAGGATAGAATCCAGAAAACGGAATCGATTGGATTGTGACTAAACCGGCTATACATAGTAATGGTTCGATGTGCAAAATATTGCCTGGACTTTGCCACACAAAAAGTTTTTTTGGGGGGCATTTTTATAGAACATAAATCTCCAACTATTTAATCAAGAACAGTTTCTTCTATAATAAGTTTAAATAACGTTTTTGCGTCAATCCTGGCATGGCGTTGCCCTTCTTCATTAACCCCCATGGTACATGAAAGTAGGACGTAAAACTCCATTCATTTCATTTCATTTTTTGCGTCAATTGTCCGCCCGTATTTCCTTGACTTATCTATCTTAAATTGGTCTTGTGAAAACGAGCAACGGAGTGGTCTGCTCGTTTTCCATTTCCAACTGCTGATGAATCGGTTATGTGTATAGCCCATAATTGTCCCTTTCGAACTGCACGGCACTATTTCCATAACCGTCACTTCGACATGCATCACTGACAAGGGGTAAACGGGGGGTTGACAAATCCGAAAGTATAACCTCTATATATATGCCGGGAACGAACCCTACAAGCGTTTTCGCAGAAACAGGCCTACTACATATATTTTTCTTGTGAAATTCTGTTTTGGCGGTAGTGCATTGAGGTTGGAACCAGGATGTGTTTTCAGCAGTGGCGTTATTAACGCATCGCAGTGAGTTACCATTTTCATGTTTACGAAACAATATTGAAACAAATAGTATTAAGTCTAATTTCATCGTCTAGCGACTCTAGTCTATGAAGTTATTTACAAAAAAAGTACACATCAAATCGCGCGAATTCAGTCTAGAAATTTCAGCTTCTGAGGGGGAAACATCCCTCCACACACACCCCCAGTGGCCGCAAGCGAGCGTGGTGCGACACATGGATTGTCGTCTTATTAGCACCCCCATTTACCCTTCCTGCCTCCCCAAATGAACATGTCTAATCACTGGTTTTCAGACACAGCTAGCATCGCGATAGGATAATTCACTTGCCAAATTGCATTCTGTCGGAGGAGCATGCAATCCATCTCCGTTGCCATCGACCGGAATCCAGTTCCTTGGACACTAATATAATATTGCATCGCAAGATAACATATTACATCGGTTAGGAAAATAATATTGCACAATGAGTTCAACCTTACTTTTAAATGAGATGAAACTGCAGTTACTAATGTGATAACTTATTTTAAGTGGGCCAATAGAAAAACTGTATAGATTTATTCGTTTTATATCAATGATTATGAGTGAATTTACATAAATGACTATTACACATCAACTACATTTAGTACGGTACAAATAGCTTTATATAGCTTTATCTCGGCAATGGTCTTGGAAAGCATCTTATGTGTGTTTAGCATCAATCAAGAATTACATACACCATATTACATATTACCAGATTCATAGTTTTACAGTTTAATAGTGTGTTCTGTAACTTTATCGATCCCTTCGTTTTTTTCAAAATTAATAGAAGTTTTTCCAAGATAGTCATTTAAACTAAAAAAAAATACAATGTACATGAAAGTCAGAAATATCCAACAATTTGACAATAAAATGCAGCACATAATATATTGAATGATAGAGATAGAAATGAAAAGCAATATATATATATACAACTATCGACCAGAGATTCTGTATTTATTTGTTGGTAGGTTGGGGAGGAGCACCACCTTGATTCATCATCTCTCCACCTTCTGGAGTCATTGCACCTGAAAAACATACCAAGAAAAATATTAACACCTATGTTATCAAACAATTTTATAATAAACTTTATACAAAGAATGTCATGATCTAATTTATCAGTCATGAAAAGCCTCAATTATCACTATCCAGAGCAATTTTCACAATTAACATTAGACATCATTATCAGTGGTTTTTATTGAGGACAACAAGGGTCTATGAACAGAGATGACTTCTATGTCACTTGAGCTACAATAACTAGTTGACTATTTATTGGACTAAAAGCCCTTAAAATATTTTAATATAGAAACTGCTGTCTTGCAAGTTATTGATAACCTCTATGTGAATTGGAACATCAACTTCAAAAGATAGCTTGCCAGGCAAGGTAACATACGCCCACTGGCAGCTGTCAGAAATGATTAAACAGTCTTTAGTGATTACAGGGTTGCACAATATAGCTAATAGAGTGAAACGTCAAGTCAGACACGATATTTCGGTGAAAAATTATCCGATCATCATGAAAATCGATAGGGATCATCTTCATAACGACATAGACATACAAAAAAAAAAATCAAAAGAATCTGTAAAGAATTGTAGCCTGTAGAGTGAGCACGAGTTGCACAATATAGCTAATAGAGTAAAACGTCAGGTCAGACACGATATTTCGGTGAAAAATTATCCGATCATCACGAAAATCAATAGGGATCATCTTCATAATGACATTGACACACAAAATAAAAATCAAAAGAATCTGTAAGAAATTGTAGCCTGTAGAGTGAGCACGAGTTGCACAATATAGCTGCAAGAGAAAAACGTCAAGTCAAACACGATATTTCGGTGAAAAATTATCCGATCATCACGAAAATCAATAGGGATCATCTTCATAATGACATTGACACACAAAATAAAAATCAAAAGAATCCATAAAGAACTGTAGCCTGTAGTGTGAGCACGAGCCAAATGTGAACGGACGGACGGACCGACGGGGTGATTACAATATACGCCCATCTTAAATGTGGGCGTATAAAAAATACTGTTAGTCTTACAATGAATTTGCATTGAAAAAATTGATAAAACATGGGCAAACGAGACAATTTTCAGCCAAATTGTAGGATATTTTTAGATTTTCTACTCATTATAAGAATACACCAACACCAGTTATTCCGATATCAAACTATTAGTACAGTTTTGAAGCTGATATGCCAAGACAATAATATCTATTTATTATTTGTAGAAAAATTTAACATTCGAACACAGATGTCAGAACAATACCACAAACTGTTGAATGTTGTACCCATATCCACAACACAGGGTTCTAGAAATTTCTTTCCAATAAAATATTAATCACAGGCTAAAACTGTTTTAGCAGTTTTAACTGAAACCATATCACACAAAGTTACACATTGACAGACTTAAATTTTGAAATATTCACCCAAAACATCAAAAGCAATGGACATACATAAGTCAAGTCATTCCAAGTACCATGAGTAATAGAAGTTAGAGGGGTGATTGTTAGCATTCATACCATACATGCTCACAAACAAATTAAAAACAAACAATGCTCTAGTGACAAAAACAAAATAAAGATTAAATAATGTTGAGTTAAAAAATAGGGTGATTTTTAAAGTTAGAGATTTAGAAGAGATGACAGAATGGCAACTACATGAAAAAAGAATCATAACAACATTCAGACACCATTCTTACCAGGTGGACCAGATCGACCAGAAGCAGGTAATGGAGTGCACTGTGGTGGCATGCCTGGTCCTGTTGAAGGCAGAAACTGGTTTGGTGCACCACCTTGCTGTGGGGGAAAAGAAGCATAAGCAGGGCCTTGTTGTGGTTGGCCTTGAGCTGGATAGCCTTGAGGTGGCATACCCTGATTAGGAGGATATGGAAACGGTTGAGAACCTGGCATCATGTGTTGCTGACCCTGCATTGGAGGAAGTGTGCTTGGACCACCCATTTGATGTGGGTGATGAGGTCCAGGACCAGCCATTGGTTGGAACTGTGGATGAGGAACCTGACCTGAAGCTCCTGTAGGCATTGGTCCTGATGAATGTGGAGGGAAAGATCCTCCATGTCCACCAGGCTGTGATGAGAAACCTTGTCCTTGTGGGAAAGGTGGTTGCTGATTTGGTGTTGATGATGGTGGAGGTCCAGTTGAAAATGGCTGCTGTGATGGTGTTGGCTGTGGAGTCATGGCTGCTTGTTGGCCAGCTGGTTGAAAAGTTTGGGTTGTAGGTGGCTGAGGAGTTGATGAGCCAGTTGGTTGAGGAGGGGGAGCAGGAGAACTTGATGCTTGAGCAGTTGGACCTTGTGGTGGCATAGGAGAGCCATGCATGGGATAACTGCTTTGATTAGCAACATTGGTTAAGTTAGGATTTTGAGAAGCATTAACCATGTTTGATCCACCAGGTTGTTGAGGACCTGAAATAAAGAAATAAAAGGTTACATATTCCAATATTGTCAGTGATGCCTCATTTATCATAAATCTGGTATATCTTCGCTATAATTAACTCTGATTTACTCAAGATAAAAATATTTTTTAAAACATATACTCACTAGCAACACCAAATTGTGAGGATTGTTGACGTTGTTCAGTGGCCAGTTGCTGCATGGCAATCTGTCTAGCTCTGTGTTCAGCTGCTCTGATCTGTTCTAAGTGAAATTGCTGCCTTTCTTGCAGTAATTGTTGCCGTTGATATTCAAGCTAAAATTTGAAAAAATAATAAGTAAAAAGACAGATAAATGAAATTGCAAGGTCAAGTGGAAGTATTTTCATCATGAAAATTGCAGTTTTTCGACAAAGTAGTGTACTGACTGATTGTGGGCGTTCACAATCATATCATATAATTTATGGTACTATTAAACTTCTTGTATTTTCTTGTTACTCTGGTATTTATCTGAAATACATCTTGGATAAAAACTTACAGCTTCCCTCTCTCTATCCATGATAGTCTCTAGTTCTTCAAAATGACGTAGTTTTATTTCTAATTTTTTCATCTGAGTCTCCACCAGTAAAGCTACCAAACTCTTGATCTTTCTCTCTTCAACTGCAGCCAGATGCTGAAAATATATCATAATATGCTCAATCTATAATTTGTGCAAATAATTGAACAATGCACTTTCTAGCACTAACCTATAAACAAGATAGCTTGCCAGGCAAGGTAACATACGCCAACTGGCAGCTGTCAGAAATGATTAACAGTCTTTAGTGACTACAGGGTTGCACAATATAGCTAATAGAGTGAAACGTCAAGTCAGGTACGATATTTCGGTGAAATATTATCCGATCATCGCGAAAATCGATAGGGCTCATCTTCATAATGACATTGACATACAAAATAAAAATCAAAAGAATCTGTAAAGAATTGTAGCCTGTAGAGTGAGCACGAGCTGCACAATATAGCTAATAGAGTAAAATGTCAGGTCAGACACGATATTTCAGTGAAAAATTATCCGATCATCATGAAAATCGATAGATCATCATGAAAATCAATAGGGATCATCTTCATAACGACATAGACATACAAAATAGAAATCAAAAGAATCTGTAAAGAATTGTAGCCTGTAGAGTGAGCACGAGCTGCACAATATAGCTAATAGAGTAAAACGTCAAGTCAGACACGATATTTCGGTGAAAAATTATCCGATCATCACGAAAATCAATAGGGATCATCTTCATAATGACATTGACACACAAAATAAAAATGAAAAGAATCTGTAAAAAATTGTAGCCTGTAGAGTGAGCACGAGTTGCACAATATAGCTGAAAGAGAAAAACGTCAAGTATTGAAAGCAATTTTGCCAAAACGTTCCTTTGATTAACACAAGTCAAATGATCATATTAAGTTGAAAGTAAGCATATAAACAGATGTGTTCTTTTACACTGACAATACATCAATAACTGCAAAAGAGGGGGGAACAAAGATACAAACTAAGTCTACACCTGGATTGGACTAGATGTAATTCAAATACATCAGAGTTAACATATTTATTATCACTAAAAGCATCTCTATGAAACAAATGATCAGGATTTGGAAATAGCAAATTACGTTTAAGTTTCTATACCTTAGCTTTAACAGCAGCAGCAGCCAAAGCAGCAGCTGCAGCAGATGATAGATTTCCATCTTTCTCCTTAAATTCTGCTAATTTCTCTTCGTCTTCTTTTGTTTTGGGTTTTTCCTCTTTCTTTTCAGTACTTGCTTCTCCTTCCTTGTCAGCTTTCTGCTATAACACATCAAAGATTCAATAAATAACCTAAATTTCAACTGAGTACCTCTAAAGATTAGTAATGTATGTATAAGATTATGTGAAATACTGATTCTCAAGATTCCACATTGGCTCACTAATCAGAGAGCAATCTAAGCATAAATATAGACTCACCTCATCAGTTTTATCATCTTTCTCAGCATCTTTCTTTTCTTCTTCAGTCTTCTCCTTTTCATCAGTTTCCATAGATTCTTCTTTCTGCAATCAAAAGTTTACAAACTCAAACATACATTTTTTGACACTGGTCAAGTCACTCACAAAATGATCTGCTTAAAGACGTGTTAGTTTTTTTACAAAATATATCTCATTTAAATTATTGTACTGCTAAAGACTAATTCTGCCTATTCTTAAAAACATCAAACATCATCTTTTTGTTTAATATCATTGTAAGTTTGTGCTGGCTCTAAGTATCTAAGCTCTAAAAAGACCAACCTTTTCTTCCTCGTCCTTCTTCTCTTCTTTAACCTCAGATTTCTTCTCATCTCCTGTTGGTTCACTCTTTACATCCTTCTCACCTTCTTTAGATTCTAGAAAACAATGTTTAGTGTCATGAATACAAAGTTAACATTTGCTACTAAGAACCTTTATAGTACATTATAAGTCAAGAGAACAGATCGACCTTGGAAGGAACTTGTTTTTTTTTTATCCTCAAATCATTATAATATCATAAAGAATTTTTTGAAAATCTGAGGCATTGTATTCTCGTATATGGAATATTCCTGTTCAATTAGACAGAATGGATTTCATGCTTGACTGTACAAGGGAGAGAACTACAAAAATATGGACCGATATTACTTCTTGGTCAATAATCCCTTTCTAAACAGAAACACACCTTCTTTTGGTTCAGGTTCAGTTCCAGCAATACCACTTTTCTCTAAAGCTGTCTTTATATCAATTACTTTATTTTCTTTACTGGCTTCAGATACCATTTTACTGTGAGCCTCAACTAATGTAGGGGGTACTTCATCCTTCATTTTGGAAAATTCATCTGAAAGGAATAATAAGGATAAATGAAAACAAAGTCCATATGATAAATTGAAGGAATGTTTTACACAAGTTTATCATAATATAAATATAAGCATATAATCCATATTATACAAAAACATGAACAGAATCAGAGAACTATGAACTTGACTTATTTTAAAAATTTAAAATAGAACCTACCCAATGCAGATCTGGCAGCTGCACTAGCTACTCTTGGATCAACTATAGAGGCTAGGAAAGCTACAGTTGACATGATAGGATTACCACTCTGTGAGAAAGGTATGGGCTGATAAGCCAAAGGTCCTGAAAAAAAATCAAAAACAAAATTAATTCCATGATTATTTCCTTAAAGATATAAAGATTCCTATATACATTATTAAAACTTGTCTTTAGATTTTAAAGTTTTAGAACAAAAGGATCCAAGCTTAAACAAACTTTAATGGATTTTGAAACGCAAGAAACAAGTTAGTTGGAGCGTCCTTTCATAATGCTTACTATTCCAGTACACCGCCTCCGGAAGATGATACTTACCAAGATGACCAAAATCTTCCTCTAAATAAGGATCCTCTATTGGTAAACGCAAGAAATGTAGAATACATTCATCTTGTGTTCTACTTCCAACATGTTCACATACTTTATTCCAATCATCTTTATACATTTCTAACGCTTCTAATAATAACAGTGTTTCTTGATCTGTCCATTCTCTACATCGTAAATTAGGGTTCTGTTCTTGTAACCTCTGTAGAAAAACACACGTAACAACATCAAATAAGTTCATTTCAATAACACTAATATAGCATTGTTAGACTGAAATGAAAGGAAATGTGGCTCAATGGAATATTATTGTTGGATAGAGAAAGAACCTACCTTCAGTGCCTTTTTAGCATACATGTCAGACTTCAAACCAAAACTGGTGAGTTCCTTTCCATCATCTTTCTCTTTGTTCTTATCTAAATCTACAATTTGTTGTGCTGCAGATGGCTGAAATATACATAGTTACAATGATGAACAGTATGAGCTTTTAATAAATTCTGGAATATGGTTCTTATGCCCATATTAGTAGTATGAAAACTAAAGATTTTAACACATTTACAAATACAGCACAAGAGAAAAAACTATAGCTAAGACTAGGCTGCATCAGAGGTCCTCTACACTGTATAGACACAAACATAAAATCTACAATTTTGAGAATTCTTCTAAATATTGTATAAATTACCTGATTCAATCTAGGTGGGTTAATCGGAACCAATCCTGAAGGTGTATCACCAATAATATGGAAATGAGATGTTGGGGGAGGTCCCATACAGGTTGGTCTAGAATCAGCATCTACTTGATAGTTGATCAGTCCCCATTGTTCTAAGAAAGCATGTACCCTAAAAAAAGAGAAAAATGCATATTACAGCAACAAAATTCACAATCAACATTGATAGAAACCCATTTCACACAATTCCCCTTAATATAGATTTGACATTATCTTACCTCATTATAGCACATACATCACCAGCCAGATTTCTTCTACAAGCTGTACTAGTTAGATACTCAGTTGGATTCAATCTATAGGTATCTATCATAAAGTTACGATATGCCAACATACTGAAAAAGAAAAGTGCAAACCATAAGTTTTATTTCTATAACCAGACTGTAACCTTTCATGCGAGAAGACACTACATTAATTAGCATAGGAAGCCCGAAATCCTCTTCGAAAACAAACAATATTTACATCTTTTTTGAAGCATTACAATATTTGACAATCCCTTTCACATTGATTAAACTGTAACTGATAAGAGTAAAATTTATGATCAATACAAACACAAAAATATCCAGAAAGCAGGGTTAGGGTTGATTTAACTTACATTTCTGGTGTTTTTGATTTATTTTTACCATTGAAGAATTCTGGTAAAGCTCGTTTTTCTATAGCATGTATAGAATTATAATCAAACCATGCTGAATAACTAGGTACAATAATGTGATGTGTCTGTTCTGTAACATTATCATCCTGGTCATCTTTCTCCTTCTTACTACCTTCTTCACTAGCTGGTGTAGCTTCACCCTTCTCACCATCAACCTGGTTCAATGAAATTAGCATACAGAAATATACAATCATCACACTGTGCAATCTTCAGACACTGAGTGTCTTTGGGGGGCATTGATGACAAACAATTTGAACTTAAATTGAAGATTAAAGTTGAAGATCAGTTGTCTGTAATCATCAAATGTGAATTGATTCAATGAATTATATTATCGATCAGTACTAGCCAAATTATTGCCCTTGACTAACCACAAGAAATTAATCTAAGCTGTAGCGTGGTCATGCTGCTAAGCAACCTCTTGGTTTTCACGTGACGTGTAGAGACATTCTCAATGTTCACATCAGTGCTCTTAGTCAACTTAGTTTCTTTTGATTTTGGACTGGTTTCCCTCACCTAAAACCTACAAAACATTTCGTAAATGAGTAATAAATATTAAAGATTTAATGACCGATAACATTTGCTATATTACCTTTTCACTGGTTTCCTCATCCAAATCCATCAGTGTGGCACCTTTAATAGGTTGTAACTCACTATCTTTCTGACTACGTGAACTGGAAGTTTGTTTAGGTAAGTTGACTTCCTGTATATTAGGTTCAGGTGATGGTTCATCCATATCTTTAGTTAAATCTTCTTCCTCTTCTTCTTCCTTCATTGATTTCTTCTTTGTTGAACTGGATCCACCTGGTGTCCTTGTACTGTTGACAGAATACAACAATTATAAACATAACCATGCCGATAAAACCTGACCAAATGATATGCATTGATTTGTGTGTGTTCTAATCATTATGCAGCTTCAAGCAACGACAAATTAAGCAGATTTGGTATCTTTAAAGGGTGGTATCTCCTTAATTCTCTCTTATGTAGGCTTCATGGATTACATAGCTCTATGTTTGACACTTTCAATAACTTCAAGAATAGAAGTATACCTTTTACGTTTCTTTTTATCTGGGACAGGTGAAGGTGATCTTTTTCTTTTTGATTTCTTGTCTTTTTTACTTCTTTCTACATCAGTTGATAACTAAAATAGTTAACATATACAAATCAAATATTATATAGACCAAAGAACATTCAATACAGATCTCTGTTCTTTAATAATCAGTATGTATAATATCATAAACTTACATCATCAACAGTAAGTTTCAGTTTGTTTGATTTCTTCACTTTATCTTTTGATTTACCAGGTACATCACCCTGCAATATGAAAATTCATAACAGACTGGAGATAACTTAACAAAGAAAACTAAACATCTATCCTAACATGATACTAAATATCTGTACCAGTAACAAGCTTTATATATGCAATATAATTTTTATCAAGTTTGAAATGAAACTTCTACTTATCTGCAACACGGAAATTGAACACTTTTCCTGACAATGCTTATCGAGTAACATATAAGTTGTGCTTTAAAAAACCTTGTGAATAGCACAAAGGCAGCACAGGACCCAAATGGTTGCAAATTAATATATTTCCTATGCATTTTAAATATCATAATACATAAAAACATCATTACTTACATTAAATTCATCTTCAACTAAATAATCTTCTTCATTCATATATTCATTATATTCCTCTAGATCTAATAACCACCTAGCAGATACCTGAATAATATACAAACATACAGTCATTATATTCCTCTAGATCTAATAACCACCTAGCAGATACCTGAATAATATACAAACATACAGTCATTATATTCCTCTAGATCTAATAACCACCTAGCAGATACCTGAATAATATACAAACATACAGTCATTATATTCCTCTAGATCTAATAACCACCTAGCAGATACCTGAATAATATACAAACATACAGTCATTATATTCCTCTAGACATAATAACCACCTAGCAGATACCTGAATAATATACAAACATACAGTCATTATATTCCTCTAGATTTAATAACCACCTAGCAGATACCTGAATAATACACAAACATATAGTCATTATATTCCTCTAGGTCTAATAACCACCTAGCAGATACCTGAATAATATACAAACATACAGTCATTATATTCCTCTAGATCTAATAACCACCTAGCAGATACCTGAATAATATACAAACATACAGTCATTATATTCCTCTAGATATAATAACCACCTAGCAGATACCTGAATAATATACAAACATACAGTCATTATATTCCTCTAGATATAATAACCAACTAGGAAATACCTGAATAATATACAAACATTCTTCAACCCAAAAGTGATGAAATACAACATGCATGATTAGAATCAATACATGCTGTACTTTCTATGATAGATAAATTTGAATGACATACTGTGTGGTAAAAGGAAATTATAGGATAAAAGATATGACTTGACCTCCTAAATACATAATAGTCACTTACCTCCCAAGGACCTTGATGAGAACTAGGAGTTTCTGGATCATAATCTATTGGGGGATCACTAACCCACATATTGTAACTGAAATGACAATTATAGTAATTTTTAGATTATTTTAGATAATTTTGAGAAACACTCAGGCAACTAAATACCAGTAGTTGTTATTAGATAGAAAATCATGGAAACCTCAAAATGTACATAGCTTCCCAGTGATAAACTATTTATTCTACATAAATTGAAACATTAAATTACAAATAGAAACCTACCTATCTGGAGTATACCACCAATGTACCATAGTATATTTATCTCTTTTCAATACTGGTCTGAAATAATCCTCTACAAAAAAGCAAAAACAGATAAAAGATAAAAATTCAAACTATTTGTAACTGTCTTTTTTCAAATTCATTTCTTTTCTTAAAGCTCAACACTTAAGTTGTTAACAAAATCTATCTTTTGAAAAGAAAAGGTTTGCCATTTGTTTGGAGAATGCTACCATAGTCTCAGAAATGGAAATTCTAAGTTAAGCTTATTGAAGTAATAGCGGTCACAGTCGAAATTTGAGCCTTCAAATCCATGCCATTTATAGTAAAGACATATAGAGAAGACTTAAATAGAAAAAGAAACTGAATTTCCTAGTTTGAGATATAAAAGGAATTGTGTAACTTTTGTACTTTTCCTAGTACTTCTGGAGAATATTTACATATATTCAAGACCTAAATCAACCCCCGAAAATTTCAGCATACAAATTCAGAGCAGGGAAGTCTGGAACCATTTTCCAATGTTTGCATGCAAAGTCACCAAATCTTAAAACAAACTCACCATCAGGAGGTGCTTGAGTTGGTAAGGTATAAACAATATGAGTAGCATTATCAGAACTATCTGTTATAGTGCCTTGATGTCGTTTTATAATATCTTTTAATTTTGGTACTAATATTCTATCAACATCAGGTCTGATATAAATGGCAGGTAATGTCAGACATTTATTTTGTATTAAAGCTTTCTCAATATTCATAAACATCTCTACATTCCTGTCCATTCTGGATGGTGATTGAAGATCGAATCTTCTCCTGAAATAAAGTTGTCAGAACAAAACGTTAAGTATAAATAACTACATGATAAAGAAGCACACGATACGTAATCAGTATTTTGTTACAATAACAAAATATTTTATAGTTAACTAAGACTTGTGTAGAGCGATACAGAAATATTAAAACACAAACTGAAACATGTTGATACTTTAGATTGAAACACTGAGGAACATCATGTTTCAGGTTCTGTTAAAATATTTTAGTATTATGTTTATATGAGTATATAAAATATGAAACACATACCATCCTTGGTCGCTCTTGAATTTATAAACAGCTTGAAATATATTGCACAATCCACCACTTGGTTTAAAGTCCATAAAACATTTCATCTAAAAAAAATATATCACTATGGTGACAAATATACAAAGGGATGCCTTATCCCACTTTTTAGGTTGTCATCTTAAACATTAGAAGAAAAAGTGACTTTGACAGTCTGCATATTTACACTACAGTAATTGGACAATCTTACTAAACAAGTAAAAAATAACAAAACTTACTGGTAGTTTCGTAAGTGGTGGATTTGTAACATGTTTCCCAAATGTTTCTTCTTGAAATTGGAGAAGTAAAACAGCAAGACTGGCCAGGGACTTGTTTGTTGGTGGATCTGCTTGGATATACTGCAAGAAAGACATTACCATTATTCAATTCATCTTCACAATGTCCAGCGGTGACGATATTCATCATATAACTTGACTGTAATAGCCACTTTTCTTATATAACACAATGCAGCCATTTGAATGGTTGTACACCACCGAATGCACACAAGTGACCCAATCACAGCACTCAATAGAAATACTGTAAACATTGTTGCATGTTCTTTACAGACTCTCTGTTTTGGACTATGATTGGAAGCATTCGCCAATGTGCAGTCCCTATCAGATCGCTGCATTACAAACTTCAAGAAAAGTTGCTATAGTTGTCAAGGTATCAAACAAAGAACTAAGATATTGGTTACATGTAAAAATTAACCATCTTAGTCTTAACAAATTTCCACCAACAGACCTAGCCATTATAGTATTAATCATTGTTCTTAGATCTGAGACAGCACCTTTAAGCAATGCACACAGATATAACTGACTGATCTTCATTTAATATCAACATTTCCTCAATAATATGATTCGCACTGACATCTTTTGGCCAGAAATGATAGAAATGAATGAAAAAACTGGACCTACCAAGCCATGGAAAGTTTGTTAAGAACAACAAAGTCAAAACAAAGAAAAACGGGATAAAAGCCGCCATTTGGAACCCATTCAAGGAAGAAATTGCATATATATGCGAATTGTATAAATACCTTTCGACAGTTCTTTTGAAGCCATGTTCGAACGGAGTCGAATTGTGCTATGGTTTCGGAAGATTCAAAGAATTTGTTGTTTGGGTGCCCGTCTTTCTTTTTCTGTAACGCCATTTTCTTCTCTGACGCCGGTTGTAACCCGCAGCAAAAATCTCTTTTCTTAAAGGTAAAAATATTTAAACTATTTAAATTTGTTCATTAATGATTTAATATTTTTACGTCAATTTATAAAATAACATTTAAGTTATTGTCTTAAATATACATTTCTTTGAATTTTTTAAGAGACATTATTATGATGGGTGTATTTCACCGACCTGCCGATCTAATGATCGAATATAGAGTTACCTCCCTTGACGAAATATTTTTTTACTTCGCACTGTTTTAAGTTTGAAACAGGTTAATCCTAGCAGTAAAAGTGTTATGATATGTTTTTGAATAAATTTCATCTATAAGTTATACTTGTGTATTATAGGTTGAACCATTGATGTTATTCAGGAAAAAGTGTACGTGCGGTATAAATTAAATTTATTTAAAGTAAAAATGAGAAATATATATGAAATCTTACTGTATCTTACTGTAAACCGGTCTTTTATTAAGCTTGTAGACTTCTTGAACACCATATATAAGAGTCTAAAAAATTCACGTACTATCGTGAGTTACGAATGTCATATGGAGTGCGCATTTTTATACATGTAATTAATTGTGTTCGTTTCACAGGTTATAGTCTATAGATGAAATTTTTCAGGGTCGTTTTTCCATGCCAAATTTAGATTAGATTTAAAGTTGTTTAAAGATTTTGAATTGACCACATAGATAGGTAATGAGTTCCAACTGTCAATGGCACGAACTGAAAAGTATTTTTTTCTGACATCCAATCTTGTGTGTGGCTTGTTCAGTTTAAGATTATGGCCTCTGGTGTTACTGTAGGTTGATATCAAGAACATGTTTTTGTCTACCAGTGTATCTATGTTGTTTAAAAATCTGTATATCTGGATAACGTCAGCGCGTTTTCTTCTGTATTTAAGAGTGGGTAAACCTAGAGCTTTGAGTCTTTCAGGGTAGGTAAGATCTCTTAAGTGGGGAAGTATCTTTGTCGCTCTTCGTTGGACATTTTCAACCGATAGGCTGTCTTTTTTTAACATTGGGCACCAAACTGTTGCATCATATTCCAGATGTGGTCTGATTAGGCTTTTATACAGGGGCAAAAACATATCTTTGTCCATGTTAATGAAGGTTCTTCTTGTCAGTCCTATTAACCTGTTAGCTTTCACTGAATTTAAGAGTGTTGTCTGTTGTGATACCAAGGTCCTTTTCTGTGCTGTCTTGTTGTAGTGGTTCAAATATGGTATTGTTTTTCGTGTGGTATTGGTGTCTTGAATTATTATATCCAAAATGGATTGATTTGCATTTGTCGATGTTAAATTGCATTTGCCAGGTTTCTGTCCATTCAACCAAATTGTCTAAATCATCTTGTAATTGCTCTCTATCGTGTATTGTCAGACTAGGGCCAAATAGTTTGGTATCGTCAGCAAACAGTTTCACAAAGGATCTAACAGCACTGGGGATGTCGTTGAAATGGTATATATATCGGTACCGGTAACCAAAATCATCAAATTTTCTTGCAAAAATAATTTTTCTAATATATCTATTAATTGATTGTTTCATGTATTAAGCATAAGTTTGAATACATCTTACAAATAGGCAAGCATGATAGAAATTAATTCACGATGCTACATAATTCGCCCAACCAACATCAACATGCAACTACATGATTGTTTTGTAAATATGAACAAACGCATGAAACTCGTGATTAAAAACTTGTTTGGTTAAATTCGCCGTTTCATATGAAGATATTTGGATAGTGTGAACCAACGCGCCTATTAATTATTGATTACGGGGAATGAAGTAGTACCATAGTAGATGACCAAATATCATTTTAATTCCAAGTCATGTAAGTGGAAGCCGACGTTTCGTGGAACAATAATTAATATAATCATCTTTTGATCAACAATCCGTAAAAGAAACTCAGAAATAACAAGAGCGTTAAAGTAGCCATTATACTATTGTCGGAAAGCTATCATATTATAAACACCTTGAGCATGAAAACATGCTGCGAAACTACTATGAATAAATATTTCATTACGAAACGAAAATATCGGATACCCCAAATTTAATCATCAAATCAGTATTAATTTCAATTTTTTCAAAATGTGATTCAGCAAAAACTAATGTCTACACGTCGTTTGAATAAAAAAATAATTCAGTCAAACTATTCTTCCCTCAAAAAGTTTCGTTTTCTTTTGTTTGACATATTATATATTCTCGATCACCAGGACATAATTTGTTGTAGATTATTGCTAAAGAAATAGAAACGTCTTGATAAAAACGGCTAGTGTACATCCACGTCGAAGAAGCCAACATGGACGGTGGAATATTGGTTTGTACAATTTTCACTAAATCTTTCGAATTTGTCGTTTTATGAAATACAATAAGTGACAATTTGACTCCAAATTAATAACTAGATATCTGTGGTTTGGTGTAGCCTGAGATCCTGAAGCAGGATCATTGAAAACATAACAAATTGACAAGGTGTTAATAAAAAGTAGCACTACCTACCCTACACTCTTCACTGGCTACACACTACAGCAACTATTCCATATTTGTACCAGTCCAGCAATTGTGTCATTAGAACTTTAATAACTAGTCATTTAGAAATATCTTCAAAATACTATTGGTTATATTTTGCTCAATATTGATGCCAAATGTCTCTATGTCCTACACCTGTTTTCTTAAGATCCTGTATTGTAACCTCTGATATTTTTCTTGTAGGAACCTTCTTTATACAGCATCAAAGCTCTAGCTATATTAGATAATGATGGTAACAGATTATTAGCAAAGGTATTTAAGTGTAATTTACATCATATAAGAGATAAAGATTGGCTGTGCGACCAGTTATCCCTGATTATCAGTGACTAGTTTCGTTCGTGTTTGAACTCTTCAGACTGATTAGATTCACCTTGCGGTGTTCTATTTATACTGTTCATGGACCCTGATGGAAGGTTACCGGGGTTTGTGTTTTGCCGGGGTTCGTAAGTTTCAGGGTTTACCGGGGTGGATTTTTACTGGGGTTGATCAGTACTGGGATTGGTTTGTTCCAAGGTAGGGGGGTTTAAGATTTTACCAGGCTGTCTGGGTTAAGAGAAGCTGGAAAGTGAACCTATCTATCCCAAGTTATACACACCTGTCGCCTCTCACTTCCATTTACCAAGACACTCCAGTCGAAATCTCGACTACTTAATAATCAACCGACTTGGCACCAACCCGGACCTAACACAGTCTACAGCCAATAGGCTCTCCATTTAACTCCATTGGATTATCAGATTGCAAACTTTCCAATGGGATCCATGACAAATCTAAACTTGGACACCCCCACTTCTTTCTTTGTTATGTAATTTACATCATTTAAACCCTGCCTTATTGGTTTCTATTTAAGGTTCGAAATGTTCATTAGCCCAATCAGGTACACAGAAATGTAAGATGTAAAACTCATTTCATGTCATTTCCTTGAATATAAATGTTACTTGCAGTCAAATTTCCAATTGGAATTTTTACTTCTAAAAACTAATGTAGAATATATGTATATATAAGCTTTAAGGCATATTAAGGAAAACTTGTTTAACTAGGTCACTTATTGCCACATAAATTAGAAATGCATTGATATGGATCTTTTTGAGCTTTGATTAGTTACCTTAATTTGGTGTGTATTTTAGTACTATGATGATACGTTTCCAACAGCAAAGGAACAGAAAAATTTTGAGAAAAATCTCTTCAATAAAACACACAGAGCTAATGGTATGTATATAAACATTGTTACAGTTTGTCACAATATGTACAGTTTGTGAAGTTTATATCTTTCCTAATGGTCTTTATCTTCAAAAATTATCATCCCAAACACCAAAGAATGTTTCTGACATATTGAGAATGGCACTATGAACTTTGATCTATGAACACTTAAACCAAAACAAAGATTTCTCTAACCTTGAGAAGGATGGCACTAACTAGCCTAACAGATTATTCCACTCGTGTTAAAGTTTGATGACATTTAAATTGAGATTAGGGCAATAGTAAAAAAAAGACCTTTTTGAAATTTTATAGTAAATTTCAAGTTTTCCACCTTGTTATTTAAATCTTTTTTTCTTTTACCCAAGTTCAGAGACATTAGAGAATTATTATACTGAATTATAAATCATCCCACAGCAAGTTTCATGCATTATTTTTGTTAATTTCAGCTGAAATCATTATGTTTGAAGGTTTAACATGTGTTTATAAAAGTAATGTTGATTTATTTTTCTATGTTATTGGATCAACACAAGAAAATGAGGTATGGTGGTATTAAATTTATTTATTAAATTTGAAACAAATGTAATGCTTATACTATTGATTAAGACTCTAATTTAGATAGATTTATAAGTAAGAATTATAAGAAATAAGTAAAAACTAGTCAAAGATTACCATTTTTGTTTAGCCTATTTCACATTTGATTTTGAATGTTTATTTGCAATATCTATTATTAATATGTTTAGAATAAAATGCATCATCTAAACAGCTGGATGTGAAATGGAGGGTATGATCAAAGTACTTTATTGTAACAAAAAATAAATACTGAACAGGTTTTATTGTTTATTTTCAGTTGATATTAGGCAGTGTTTTAAATGCAATGTATGATTCAATCAGTCAAATATTAAGAAAGAATGTTGAAAAAAGAGCTTTATTAGAGAATTTAGATGCTGTTTATTTAGCTGTTGATGAAATATGTGATGGAGGGTAAGTAAGAAATCATTTTAGATATTGTATCAAATTCTGTTGCTTATCAATAATTGCTTCCGATTAAGAAAGCTTTTCAGTTTTCTAGGAGAGCAATTTTAGCTCTGTCTATCGTTAACAAGATCAACAACCTATACTCCTGATGAGCCTTGTCTATATTTAAGATAAAGTCTGAAATGCTCTTACTCATGTTTTTTTTATTCCAGTATTATCTTAGAAGCTGATTCAATAGCAATAGTACATAAAGTAGCTATCAGAAATGATGACATTCCCTTAGGTGAACAAACAGTTGCCCAGGTGAGTAATATAAATAGAAATATGTTGCAATGTATACCTTATATTTGCACAGTATAATAATTTCCATTGCACTTTTATCTTTTTTATAGTATTATATTTGCATCATGTTCTACAATCACATTATACATAAGCACATCATCAGAAACATTATATTCTATCTAATATTTTAGAAATTTACTCTAGATATCAGACAACAGATTCAATATTAATGGAATTGTAATGTCTACAACAATTTTAACAGTGCTGAAAATGGCACCAGGGAACAATTTTACCTCTATAATTTATGTAGGAATGGGGTAATTTGACATGATTTTATGGATAATATTATACTTGAGCTTGATACTTTGAGTCACTTAATGAATATCAAGCCAGGCTGGATACAGCTCACTTGTACTTTACATTTCACATATCCACACATTCAATTTTGTACTATTTGATTTTTCAAGCAATTATCACGTAAATTAGAGGTGAGTTTCATTGGGCAGAAAATCAATAGTCAATGGGATGGATTACTCTCTCAGTTGGCTATGGAACATTAGATCTCTTATATGTAGCTTAAGGTGGCAGCTCTGTTAACCTCTCATCTAACCCTTTAGAAAAAGAGAAAGTTTTCTTTTCAGTTTGGATATGATGTTGAAAAATCAAAGTGTTTAAGATTGTATATTGATTATGAGATAACAAATAAGATCATTGATATATGACATAGACTGTCATATCAAAATATCTCATTATTATATAAAATATAATGAATTTGATGGGGAAATTAAGATAAACAATGGTTCTTCTAAGTTCTTTACCATAGATATATTATTACAAAATATTTTAATAAGTTTCCTTTTTTTATCCCCTTTTTTTCAAAATTATCATTTTGTGAGCCATCATCCAGGTAATATTTTGAAGTAATTTGAACATAAGTATTACAGAGTTTTGAAAATTATTGCATGTATTTATATGAATCAGTGCCTCTTGTGTTGGACGACAGAGGCATGTAGTATCTATGGAATCAAAGAAAAAATAAAATGAGAATATAATAAATTATCAATGTGGTTAAAAAGTAAATCAAGATGGTCCTTCTCATGTTTTTCTGAGGCTGATACAATCATGATCTGATAAAATTCTCCTCCAAATCATTGTCAGTTGGACCCAATAGACTTCATTTTGAGACAGTAAATGCAAGGTTTATATCGCAAATTTCGTCATCCATCGATAAGATGGTGACATCATAGGAATTAATGAATAGCTCATGTGAAGTCGCTAAACACCCAGTCAACAGCAAAAAACCGCCCTTTCTGAGAAATGTGTGATAGTAAACTTTATCTGAAAGTATCATTAAATAGCTAAATCAATTCTGATTTTTATAATGTAAAATATGATTAGTTTTGAGTTAGTGGGATTGGAGAAGGCAGCTTTCAAGGTGTCAAGATGGCAATTTTTACTGCAGTGACACCATGTTACCTTTATTTGTTTGACTTATGAGCTTTGTTCTGGATTCAATTTGGCTGATACGTGAATATAATGTCCAAAATTTGTCATAATTTATATAATATCTTTAAAGTGAGTTATTAATTGAACAGAATATTTAATTGGTTGAATATTACAGAGATCTAAAACGTGGTATTGCAAAACAATTTCTTCAGATCATTGACGTTAAATGTAGTCCCATCACAGAAAAAACATGAAGGGAAAATTGCAGATCTATATTTTAATCATATTGATACATTACTGATAGTATCTTAACTGATTTGAAATATCTTGAATTAAGTTTCTTTTTTTTTATATTTGCAGGTTTTACAGTCAGCTAAGGAACAGATAAAATGGTCTCTATTAAAATAACAGTTAATTTCATAATTTCTATCATTGTTTATACATGTACATATAAATATATATTATAACCATTATTTTAATGTATTTTATGTTTAAAAATTCATGAAAAAGAAAAGAAATAACTGCATTTAAAGGGAAATAGTTATTTGATTATTTGTGTTGCCAATTGATAAAACTTAATTCCATCTATACTTCACTCTGTAGTAAACCTTTGAGCTGGTGAAATGAATAATTCGACAACTGTATTCCTTTAAGAAAGCTAGAATAGAAATAAGGTTTGTGCAGTTTGCACTATGTTTCTTGAAGCAAGTATCATCAATTATTTCTGTACATATGATAGATAACCTTTCATTTTGGCTGTAATCTGTTTGATTAAGTGTAAGTCATGGATATCAGGCGTTCGTTTTCAGACTTTTCATGTCCCCAGTCCCTCAACGCTATTTTTGTCAGGTTAGTATTGTTGCAATTTGCAAGTTGCATGCCAGATTAATCAATTACACAGAAAAGTGTCCTATGTAGAAATTGTTTTTGACTGTGATTTGTATGTCTAAAATTCTCATTTGAATTTCATCACACCTGTGACTGGTATTTACATTTCATCAAATCAAACTTTAGAAAAGTGTTTTTTGTTGTTAGCTATATTGATGTATTTATTAATGTCATTGGGTCTTCATAGAATGATACTGTAAATTGAAATCTTTTCAAGCTTTTTCTTTCATGCTTCATCTGATTTAGTCAGATAAGTTTGTTCTTTCCATTTACCCATGCCCATTAAATGTAAGACTGAGACTGTAATAGAGACGAGAGGTTGTTATCTAAGCCCTATGCTTACATCTCTCTCGCCGAGTCTGCAGTGCAAGGGAGATAATGTTAAAGTATTGTAGTCTGGTAAATTATAATTGCAAGGGAGTTAAATCTAGATCGTTTATAACTGTAATCTAGTCTTTAATCTTGTAATGCATTTCAATGGCATTTCAATGACCTTCGATCAATGGTTTCAGGTCCCAATTTAAGTGGAATTGCGGAAATCTATCGAAAATACCATATTAAACCATATATTGATTTGGGAAGGGGATACAGACCCTGAATACGCCTGTTGCAGTCAAACTCTGTCGGTAGACTGGTTGGTTTGGCCTGGTCCGAGCGTTTATTCCAGATGCAATATCTTCAGCTATATGTTTTTTTACTGAATGTAACAAAATAAATATTGCCCCGAACATTGTGTTTTGCTTTTAAAGAGTTGTTCGCGGTCTGTTTGTGTCTGAAAAGTATCTATATGGAAGCCCGTCCGTACACGAATCTTAAAGGATACAGGCCACATTAATGTTATGGTTACCCCCCCTTAACTGCAAGCAGTAGTTTATCAAGTCTAGCTTCTGGGCTTACAAATATCTATGAAATCATTACTTTTAATTTGTATATTAGAATGAAAAGTATCATCACAGAAATAACAATGTTCCTTTAAGCATGCGAAGCATTTTCAACTGGACGACGAAGTTCAGAAACAATAGGCTCCATTACAAGTACATTCTTCTTTTCTTTCTCGGGGAAATTCAGTTCATCACGTCCACTAGTTAACTTTCATTTGCCTGAAACACTGATAACATTTGTTAAATACAGGCCGTTATCACTATCATATTAATCTACCATCAATTATAATCAGATTTAGTTCTAGTTGTTAGGATGTACATCATTACACCTATAGTTTAATATTTGCTTTTACAAGGACATGAATTCGACAAGTGATTCGAATGTAAAATTCTCTTAGAAACAATAACCACAAATTCGGTTCTACGCTTCAAAATTCAAGATTTATCTCCCTTCCTATACAATAATTTCCTCTGACAAAATAGATACAACCTTTTTGAAAAACAGATATTCAAGTAGTTCGAAATTAATCAATGAATTTGAATTAAATACTCTGACTTCTATCTTTAATTAATAATGAGGATTTATTCCTCAATATTAACAACAAGTTAATATCTGTCATAGAAACCATAGATTCAACGGTGAAATCTCATTTTTCTTTCAATGAAAGATCCAAGATAATCATAACGTGGCCAGAGAAAGTGCGATGACCTACATTACACATTGCAGTAGGCCTACTCTGCCAGAGATCATGTACACTGACATTGATGTACATGGAAGATATAGGATCTAGTCTATCTAGTGAGTGATTATTGATACATAAAAAAGAAGAGGATGGGTTGGTATTCGTTTAGTTTCTATGATAAATGACATCACATCATTAAATTACAATTCTATGGGAGTGATGCCAATGAGGACGAAAATGTAATTCTGAATCCATACAAGTCACATGGTACTGGAGTTGTCAGTGCCTAAGATCAGGCCAAAGGAAATCACGTTGGAATCTATCTTGACCTTCATTATTAGATAATTTCCAAATACACATTTAGAGTAGAATAGCTGGTATTTATTTTCAGGAAAATCTGAAGAAATTGCTTTTCATTATTTGACTTTTTATTAATCTTTATATACAATATTTTTTTGATAATCTACATTATATAAACATACACATATCTTTTATAAATAATAAATTTATTTCTTGAAAAATAATGATATACCAATTCATAGTTTGTTATACATAAATTATTGCCAAAATATATATCAGTTTTCTAATTGTTGACACTCATAAACGTAACACCAAACTTGCTTTTGATGCATAGAGAGCATGTTGGGAAACCCTGCTCCTATCACTGAGTAGTTTCATTTCTCCGATCATCCGAAGTCAGATAACAAGCTTTCACCAATAGAATGTCGATCTTTACAGATGGCAGTGTAAAATATGCAAATTGATCATTAAGGATCATATATAAGGTATAGCTGCATCAAAGAGAAGTGCATTTCACGTTATAATTCATAGTTAGTCGTTTTGTTTTCTGCTTACCAAAAGTGAGCCAAAAATTCCACTGGAATCGTGTTATGCTACTCTCTGTCTACAATATTTATCATATTCATCTACAAGGTATTGTCTTTGTGTTGAAAAAGGGAAATTTTCAGTCAGAAAGTGGGCTAATTTCACATGAATTTCTTTCTGAGAAAAAAGTGTGTTTATTTTTTAATGTAAAATCACAGAACCGAATACATTCTCAGACTCTCACACTAGCCTCACTGTAGACAGACAGTACATGTACTAAGCAATATGAAATTAACAGTATGAATAAAGTTATTTCAAAATCAATTTGAAATTTGGTTATATCGGTATGTTCACATAAATTATCATAATTATGAATATTTATTATATTTACATTCCCTGCTACAAACAAATACATATCTTACAGAACACAATAACAAATATTTATTTATACATAAATCTTTGGAAGTACTAACCCATTTTTACGGAAGCGTTTACAACAGTGCCACACATATTTTTTTTTTTTCAAATCCGACTTAGTAACTCGAAAATCCGACTTAGTAACTCGAAAATCCGACTTAGTAACTCGAAAATCATACTTATTAACTCGAAAATCCGACTTAGTAACTCGAAAATCCGACTTAGTAACTCGAAAATCCGACTTTAGCAAATCAGATTTCGAATTACTAAGTCAGATTTTTCGAATTACTAAGTCGGATTTTCGAGTAAGTAAGTCGGCTTTGAAAAAAAAAATATGTGTGGCACTACAACGCTTCTGTACATTTCATACTCTGATTTTAAAAATTAATGGAATAACAAAATTATATATAAAAACGTTGCAAATCTTAACAATTTCCCGAAAAATGAAATAACCACTTAATACAGGAATTTTAAACTTCGTGTAAACCGGTAAAAAGCGTTACATTGGAGTACCATCGTTGTGGTCTTTTCAACGAACATCTGATTGCCTCCTGCTTGTTTTGTTTTCTTAGCCATTATTATTTATAGATTTACAGTAATATTTGATTTATTTCTCAGAATTCAATCACCGAATCTTTGACATAGCACAGACTAATGAAATAGAAGCAATTTGCTGTTTGACACATGTGACTTCTTGCCAAGGTCACATTTTTGGTATTATTCAGCACGGAGAGTTCTGAGACAGGAAGCATTGTAAATTGTAATTTAAAGTGTAATAAATGAATGAATATTTAGCTGCTCAATCGGTATATGAATTTGGTTGTTGTGATTTACCCAAATATAGCCTTTTTTTAATCAAGCTTGTTATTCAAGTTTTTTGATGTGACTCTAACTGGTATCTTTATGTGTTACTACCTGTTTTTATACTGTACAGACAAGCTTCACACCCGGTTCTGATTACCAGCGAAATTAAACAGGAGTATGCAATGACCTCCAAATGGAATAAAAAAAATTCCCGATTTTCCAATTCAGATAACGATAGCTGGAATACGTGAACATTTACACGTTTCAAAGACACAATTTCCTTTTACTTTAGTCTTCACGATCTGTCTGGCTAAAGTGGCAAATTTATTAATTTAAGTTCGTCTCTTTCGGCTATTAGTTTCAAGAAGGCATCCCCATGTGAGAAACTTGAGGACTAATATCATCCCTTTTGATTATTTTCTTCGCCTTGATTCGTCGATTCTGAAACCAGATTTTAATTTGACGCTCTGATAGGTTGATTAGTTGGGAAAGTTCCCACCGGCGAGATTTTGAGACATAAGTGGAACCATTATATTCCCGTTCTAATTCAGCAATTTGAAATTTGGAATACGGCCTTCTTCTCTTTCTTAACGTGACTGTTGTAGGTGCTATAGAAGTTGATGGTAGATGAATTGACTGCTGCATATCTGGAAATAGAAAATAAAACATATTGAATATCGAATGCAAGAACAACATACATATCTCTGAAATGAAATACATATCTTATATATATTTCTGAAATTAAAAAAATTTCTTTTGGATATTTCTGAAATGAAATACAATTCTTTTAGATATTTCTGAATGAAGTACATTTCTTTTAGGTATTTCTGAAATGATATACATTTCTTTTAGATATTAGAAAATAGCGGCGACTAAACTCTTAATTGATTTATTTGAAACAAACTCCGACAGTTTTCAGGTGAAATAATTAATTCAAGAGATAATATGTTACCTCTGTAGCTTAATTCATAATGAATATAACATATGTTTGTTTATATATCTATTAACTCGAGTGTTTTGTAACAACAAACAATCATATTTCCAATTTATTATTAGTTTATCAGTATATATTGCTTTATCTAATTTACGTGGAATTGACTTTGTATCTATGTATTTGTCATTGCAATTTTTACCACCTGCTTAATAGCACAATATTTTCAAAAAAATTATCAAAAATAGAGTACTGACGTTATTTACATAATACAACATCGCTTGGATAAGTTTAATGCATTAGCATGTGCATGTACAAAACATAATGTTATAGCATTAACACAAATATAAATTCAAAACATGTTATTAGTTGTTCTATTGTCGAAATTAGTTTTTATTCATTAGGATGACTATTGTACAAATTTTGAACATTTTATTTCATAGAAATACTCTCTTGTAGGAATTTGAATTGTCCGTTGTGATAGGTATAAAAAGACTGAATTATTTCAATCAGGAAACATTACTTTCAAGAAATCAGAAACCAAAAGATATATGAAGCAAATTAACTAATTTGGTGATTAAATTAGGATTGCCATTTAAAATTAATGTAGCTCTAACAGGTGTATTCTGGAGCCATATAGACTTACATTATTCAATCCCAGATATAACCTTCCGCCAAATTTTATAGTTCCACCAGCTGAGTGTGGGTTCAAAGGATCAAAGATATTGAAGATATTTGATTGACAATTAAAGCTGCCTGTCCAGATATATAAAACCATGAATATATAATCATAAAATCATAAAGACTTTATTATCGGCATAGGTCTCAATCAGTTAGCCTGCTGCCTATTTTATGTGGCGCATGTGCACAGGCACAGCGGGTGGTGCGCAATAATACCAGTGAATAAATAAATAAAGTGAGAAGCAGTAAAGTAAACAGAATAACGAGTTGCCTATTAGATTGTGATAAAAATAAAAACCAGCAAACAGTTCACTTCATAAACCTCACATCATCATTCCAACTTCTATCAAATCTCTACGTCTGCAACTCTTCGTCATTATTTTTATGATTGCGCCAAGAAAATTAAACCCGTGCTGTTTTATTAGGAATATTACGTAAATGTTTTTAAAAGGGTGATTGATTTTGAATGGTAGCAAGGCCTCACAGGAGATTATTGTAGCAGTGAATGAAGTGTCTATTACCTGGAGTTTTATTAGTTTAATTGGAGAATTAGTTAAAATAGTTACATCTTCATCATTATATTTATGTTAATGTCATCTTTACATCTACTGATACTAAATTATGTTATTTCAGACACAATAGTGCAAGCTTACTTGCAAAACTTTATGTACAATTTTTTATTTTTAACTTGGAAAGTGGCAAAGGCTTGTTCTTTTTTTTTTTTGTTAACTCTTACGAGACCTTTTCCTACAACATTCATATAACATCTGCCTAACCCCAGTCTACCTCTTCTGAAATACAAATTAGATCACATAGACAAAAGTAAAAAATACAGTCATCGTTATTTTTCATCTAGTAGAGGATATGGCTCTGGGTTTACTTTTAAAACATTTAGTGTTGACTCTAAATTACTTGGAATTGTCCTTTTTTTCTCCTCAAGCGAACCTTATTCTATTTCCGGTCGAAAATCTTTTAGAAATAAGTAAATAATATGACATAAATAACCTTTGTATTGGATTAAAAAACGTATGACAATTTTATTCATTCATATTTTTTTTAATGTATATTCATTTTATTGAGAATGTGTGTTCACACAAGAAAGAAACAGAATTTAAATGAAATATTTTGAAAATATTGAAAATACACACTGAAATAGCTTGTTATCTGGTAGTTTATGTAACGGATGTGCTCATCAATCAGAATGGCGACTAGTGTGTGTGGCAGGGAGACCTCCTTCTACCCTCACTATCTTCATATCACCGACAACCTTTCTCCAATATCGCATGAATTCTAGATGAACAAGTCATACACTTGAATTTAATTTCAATTTTTAAAAATTATTTGAAAAAATTCGTATTTTTGAAGAAAATCTGTTCGATTACTTGAAGGGATGCTTTCAAAAATATAAATCACGATGACGAGAATAAAGAGAATACTTCTTAACATTTAACGAATTGTGAAATAAAAGTGTCAAATTAAAATTTGATTAAATTAGTGTGTATAAAAAAGTGTTCAAAAACATCAATTTATTATGTAATTTGTCTTATTAATGAAGAGAAATATTGTTCATCTAATGCTCATAACACAAAAAACCATTCCAAACTATTGAAGGATGAAAAATAAATTTCGAGATTCAAATCCGGACTTTTTGGGGAATTACATTGTATACAATACAATATAGGCAATCGTATTATATTATTAGAAATAAATCTTGTATATAAAACACATAATAAACTTCCGTGTAATTGAATTTGAATGCAGAAAAGGAAGCTATTTTTTTATAATTTTACAATAAATTCATCTCATCGTAGTAAGCAAAAAAGACCACTATTATACGCATTTTGAGACATATTACAACAGCCAAAATGCCAAGTTATCTGCTGTTTCAGATCGCAGTTATATTTTGGATTGAATGCATCATAGAATCTCCTTTCATAATGCAGATGTTGCGATTCTATCAACTTTCAAAATGTTATACATGTACTGAAATCGCATACATAAAGCTCGAAGACGCAATATTTCCTATATACAATGAAGCATTGCATTTAAAATTTCAAAAACTTACATCCAAAAGAATAGAATCATGCCTTGGATTCGTTATTTGTATGAAACACTTCTTAGCGAAATTTACAAATCAAAACTGATTATTTCAGACATGAGAAAGCGATCAGAACACATCTGGTCTTCCAGTTTTCATTCCAGACTTTTTATGATAAATGAACATAATTATTAGTCATATAGATATGTCAGACACAATTCATACTATACATTTATTATATCTTTAATCAACTTCCTTCCAATCTGCCACATATCTTTCTCAAATTTTCTCACAAACAAGTGGTCCTTAAGTGGCTTTATACACTATTTCTATACCGTTTTTTTTCCATTTATTTTTATACAAATTAATGTTATTAAATACACGAAATACGTTATATTTATGTCATCTACTATTTTTATTTAGCTTATTTAACAAACAAAGCAAATTTACTACTAAATCATTTTTTTTTTATTTCTGTGGTACTATAATCTATTTTTTATGGATGTTATTTGAGTAAGCAATAGATTCCATAAAAACAGATATCTCCCAATTTTTGTAATAAAATCGAACATTGATGATTCAAAAACATATTATCAAAATTTTGTATGCGCATCGAACTGGTAAAAACAGCAAAAAAGAGCAATACAGGGCTTTATCTTAATCCGACGATTAAATTTTTTCTATTTTTCCTTTAAGGTATAAAACATGTTTTACTTTTTTGCAAAATGATCATAATGTAAAAAAACATAGTTTTAATGAGATGGGTTTATTTAAATAAGATTTTGAGGCCAAATTTTACAACCCTTTTTAATAAAATGAATACAAAATCAAAGTTTTTTGTCATGTCAGCGGCTTATGTTTATAACATATACATGCAATATAACTGGATATAGATTGCTATCTCTTACATTATGAAATATTATTTTTTAGTACCGCCTATTTAGATTCTTATTCCACGCGGCTCTGGTTTCATAAAGCATAGAGATATAACAATTTACATGTTTCTACGCACACAATAACACATTCTTAAACGAGCATTGAAATTTGAAAAAATTAACATATAATTAATAACTGACATGGTCAATTACTATCAAGATATCTAATAATAATTGATTCTGGTACTTAAAAGAAAAGTCTAAAAAAAAACAATGTCCGTGATAGTTGATTTGCTGACCACAATATGTCAAAACAGAGACTTAAGGTAAAGGAAGCTAATATTGCATTACTATATATTATAAATATTTTAATTAAAAATGAATGCTGTAATAGGTTGTTCATAAACAAATTCTCTTGTTTTTCTCTTCTGCTTCTCAATGAAAAGAATCGTAAAAAAACAATAATGTTTATTCTAAAGGCGTGGCTAATTATTTTGCTAATGATCTAAGGTAATTTTCAATGAACATTGTCAGTCGTTTTAGATGATTGCAGATTTACCTTAGTACTTAGTGATTAACAGTTACAAAATACATTATCCCTCCGCTACCTTTTAGCAGATTAAACGAAATGTCTTAATAGTATATTTCTCGTGGCTAGTCAGCATGAATTCTGGCTTTCCAAAGGTATTTTTTTTTATATTGATGGAGAAGAGATAGAAAGGAAATCGATCATTTTCATTTCAATATTTTTTTTATTTTTGTCAACTTCACGACTGACACTTACGACTGGAATTCTGAAGACTGTACTATCGTACATTCCAGCAAAATTACTAGCAGAAATTCCTAAATTTTACAAAAAAAAATCTGTCATTATACTGTTAATTTTGAAAGGTAGGTAAGATAAGCGCAGATAATCGAGTCCCGATGTTCATATTAGTGTCATTCTTTGAAAATGAAAGTAAACTGCGCCTTTAAAATTTTGATTTATGAAACATGACATCAATGTACATTTAATTATTTTACCCGGAATATATTACGAGGGTCATTTACCTGAATCGATTTTTTTATATTTTCATTTTTCACCGATTAGTGAAGGTATTTGAAATATGGAATTCAATAAACTCCAATAATGCTCACAATTCTTTCTCTTGTAGCATAGTAAGAGATGAATTTTTAATCAAAAGTCACAACTGTAAACGTATGAAAATCAAACCAATTGTGATGACAGTGACGCAGAGCTCAACATTGGCATGGACAAAGCAGTATATTCAAAATTTTTTACCGGGTTTACCCATGTTTGTGAATCGAGTCGGAGTTGCTAATATGAAAAGCCTACTCGTTTGTACAAGAAATAAACCATATAGACTGTGCACGTGGACGTTGGAAATAGAAAAGTGTCTTTGCAATCTTCCTGGCTGCATTGTCTTGCCCGCCTTAGTCTTAGCCCTCCGTAAAAAAAGGACGTAAAACCTCACATCATTAATCGAGCGGAGTTCATTTTTAATTCTTCTTGTCGAAAATGTATAATTTCAAGACAACACGAAAGCTTATGTCACCCCTTGGACAATAAAAATAGTATCTAAAGGCTTGGATTACGTTGTGCTCTCTACTCTTGTTAAAACTCAACATAAAAAATCTTGAAATTTATTCCTTGTGTCTTGTCACCTACATCAAATCTGTTTAGTAGTTATTTTACAATTTAGGTAACCTTTAAAAAATTAACATTCTACAAACAAACACGACAAAATAACATCTTGAGTAAGGACAACATTTTTAAAAATTGTAATTCAAAATTTTGGATGTTGAAAGGAAGTGCATGTGATGGCTTAATTGCAGTTTCATACTAAAAAGATTTTATATCATAATTATTCAAACAAAACGTCTTAATATGTTCTTCTTTTAGTCATATTTTGTGTCGAGCAACTCGCTGAAACCTGCATAAAATAAATCTTACAGAATGAACATGTCTTCATAAAGTCGCTAACCTGTCAACGTAAAGTTATTTGAAGGGTTATGTTGTTTTATTGGTTTCAAATCTGTCTAGATTTCACTACATTTTGACACTTAAAAATACATGAGTTTGCATTTTGAAGATTTTTATGAAAAAGTGTTCGCATTTAATCTGTTTTAATTTGAGACGTGCCTACATTCATGACCAGATTTGTACTTATTTGGATATCGGGGACAGATTTGAAAGTTTTGAAATGTTTATTTCTTAATGAATATTGTTATTTAAATGAAAGGCTATCATTCAAAATCAAATATAAAACAATATCACATAAAGTGCAATATGTCATTAATAGCACAAGTTTTATGTGAATATGAGCTGCTCTATCAATAATATAATCATGCACACATGAAATGGATTTGTAAGTACCAACTCACGATGAAATTTTAACGACAATAATGTGCCTATCTTTAGTATGCATATATTATTTAGAATACATGGCTGAGAAGTTTCGTCCAATCTGAACAAGACGATCTTATTCAATTATAATTATACTGTAGATATCTACATTATAATGTCATCTGATACTCTTATGCTTTAAAAGCCTAAGTTAGCTTTAAAATTCGTTATCGTAGATCATAATGGTTAATCTGAACATGTTATTGTTCGTATTTAATTTGTTTGCGAAAGATAAAAAAAAATTCAAGACTTGTTACAAAATAAGTTGGATATTTCCTCCGATAATGCTACTGGATAAAATCTCCAAATAACGTCGGAAAAGATGTGGCCGTTGAGACATGCTTACCATTTAAAAAAACTCAGACTATAGTTAAGACATGAGAGTCACTTAATATTTTAATTGCATGCAAATCATATTATGATTTGACAACAGAGTCGAATTCAATATAATAAGCAATGTTTAGAAATATCTGCCAAAGATTCAAGACCGTAAACACAAAAACATAATTTGGCTCTAATTTATCCCTAAGAGATGCCACCTATTTAAATGCGTACAGGTATAATGTTATATTCTAGTGAAGAATTAGATTTTGGTTACGGTATTTGTAATAAATTCATTGAAAATATCAAAACATATACAGAGTCAATGGACATCGCTGTTTATGAACAGATATCTAAAATAAAACAAACTATCTAATACGACCAACATCGCCAAGATTGAGTCTACAGTAGTTGGCGATACAAACTAATCAAAAATTGATATTCCCTAATAACTCATATAAGCAACAAAATTGTCGTATATACGGTAGTATTAATTTAATGAAAAAATAACATTGAAAAGTCGTTTGAAAACTCACCTCTTTGGTAAAATGATTGATATGGTGAAACACTGGGAGTTTTATTAAAATCTAAAGATGCTGACATATCGGAACCTCTCCAACTATTATCTAGAACATTTAACCGTTGTTGACTGTTACATGTACATGTTATAGTACAACAGTTCCTCGGACAATCTTCTCTAACAGACAGTTCAACATCTCCCCTACACGAATTACCTTTATATAATAGTCCTTCATAGCCTTGTTTGGCTATTGTGTTGGCATCACGGTTTAATGTGTTGGAATCAGGCGTAGTTGCACAAACACTTTGTAATTTCCAATCATTATTTGTCGTCTGTTTTGTAGTATTGTCTGATTGGAACGGATACACTGCTGTTGGTGAACTGAAATAACTGGAAGTCCATGATGCTGGATAAACAGGATAATTTCGATCACAATTTGACGGTTCGCTGTATGCTGTTGGCAAGTGCCAGCCACGGAATGCGTAAGGATTCATCTCTGAAAACGGTTGAGTTTCTGGTTTCAATTCCACAATGATGAAGTTAGATATATATTATCATACATAAATATAAATATAGAGTCAGCTTGTCGTCTGCTATTAAATTGATGTTTCACTTCACGTCTGTAACCATCAACTACACGTGTTCTTCTATATTTCCCTAGTTCCCGCCCATCCAACGATTTGGAACAAGTCTACTGGACCGATAGATTATCTCCCGACTTCAGTTGGTGACGAAGTGATTTGAATAATTTCGCACTCGGCAACTAGCCCTGACGTTAAAAATTGCTAGCCCACCGAGTCGGCCTACTATCAGTTGATTGGCGGGTACTAAAAAGATCGTAAAATATTGTGTGTGGTATTTAGCAGTTCGTTCCGGTGGTTATTTGACTTGATGTCACGCATCACAGACCTGTAGGATATATTCTACTAACACATCAAATTTATTTTTGCCACCAAACATACAAAATTTTCATAATTACAAAATAAAACAACAACCAAAAAAATCTTTTATTGTTTGATTTAGAAATTCTTTAGCCTGAAGCATTAGTATTACGATCCACGTGAATGTTCCTTTACCGTTTAATCATTCAATAATACATTACATCAACTACACTGTCACTCATTACAATAATAAATATTATTCTTAATAAATTTTATACTAAAAAACTTATTCTTCAAATAGCTGAAACCACAGAGGAGCAATAGCACTACGAGATCAAAGGACATTAATTGGTGTTCTGCTCTTTGACCAAGGGCTCCATGCAAAATGTTCAAATAGGTACAATTTAGAACGGTATAATACCAATATTTTTTTTTTCGATTTTCAATTCGAGCTTCAGTTTATTGCCATATCCGATCCACAATGTCCATTTCAGATCCACAGTCATAAAGCGCTTCAAAACTTCAATGCAGGAGACTAATGTGACGAGCAAAACACCCAGCACAACGCTGGTCAAAAGTTTCCGTACAGCTACATGCAAAAGGAATGCTTAATACCAGATCATAATCGTTAACCTTCATATTACCCCTTTTCTCTTATAAGTTATACAACACAAATGTGTTGAAGTGTTGACCAAAGTGATTCCAAACATCCACCAAAAAGAGGTATCTATGCAATATTGCCAAGATTTCTTAGCTAATGTCATGGTGCGTTTTATAAATATTACCAATCATTTATTTATCTGTAAGATAGTACAGCAAATGCACCCCCTTGTGTAGAAAAAGAATAAAATTGGCATCCCTTAGGCAAAACTGCAAGGCCAGTATTATGTCCTAAGTAGTTAGTACGAATTGAACTTTAGGAAAGGTATAAAATACTTTATTTCCAAAGGTCTCAGTTGGTGGCTACTGTCAGGGCTGAATTTATCATAAACCACTGTCGTCACCTTTCTTTAAATGATTAACTTCGTCACAAAGTGGCTTAATTCTAGGATTAGTTTTAAATTCTGTTTAGTTCAAAAATGTTCAAAAAGAAAAATACAACAGCCCTTTCAAGCACCATATAAAAATATTCATCATACTTATATAATATATAAATTATTTCTTATTTCTTATTTCTTATTCGACTTCTTTTAGAGCCAAACTTTGAATTGAAGCATTCTTGGGATAGAAACACCCCCACGCCTTAGTGTTGTCAATTACATTTCTTATTTTTATTTTGAATTTTGAATACATTTTCCTTATACCGTACATGATTTTCAAATTACTGCACAGACTTAAATAATACCAAAAAATACTCTTCAAAATTAAAATTTGCATTGATATATCTTAGTGTACATTTATAAGAAAACATCATGTTGATATGATATATATATTAAATATTAGATATGTTTATGAGATTATGAAACGTTTATTAGATAATGTGAAAGGCTCCGCCTCAGAATGATTTTAACAGATCACGCAATAATCAAGATGAACATTAAAAGATTTTGGCGCATTTTTTCAGAAAGAAAACTGCTTCTTCAGATCCTTAATATGTTTTATCCTACATGAAAATTTGCTGGTTTAAGATTTTCATTTAATTTAGGCCTTTTTGTCGCTGATAAAATATATTTTGAGATTTTGTCTATGATCCAGGTTAGAAGTTAATTTAAAAATCATCTTAAAACCCACAAAAATTCGAGAGATACCCTTTTCCTATAATATTTTATTATGTATAGGGCTTCTCTTACCTTTCTTTCATTGACAATTAATTATACTTCAAAATATACTGTTGAAGGTAGATTTAAAGAGCTAGTTAAGTTATTAAATTTGTCAACGTATTTTATGCCCATTGATTACCAAATTTACAACATGGAAACCCTTGTCATTTTAAGCTGACGTCAAATTACAGGAGATTAGCGTGAAAAAAGGGAGAGTCGTAACTATTTTATAACCGCACAATATGAGATACTGGTCCTTTATAAGTAAAATGTAAACTTTATTTTGTATTGAGTTATAAAGAAGTTGATGTATTGTATCTTTTTCTATTGCGTACTTCATTAAAACTAGTGTTCTATTGTCTTCCATCTTAAACTAGCTTCATTAGAAAACAATTTGCTACTTTATTGAGTTTTGAAGAGTTTGTTCCGTTCATCAACCCTTAATTGAAAGTGTGACGGGGGTTTTATTGTTCGAAAATTATTATACGTGCCCCTTAACATGTATTACTCTTTATATATCTTGCAACATAAAGCCTATTTTATAATTTTAGAGAAGTTTTACCAAAATTATGTGCAATTCTTNTGTGAAAAATCTGCGACATACCTTAATACATATTATGAAATACAAGAAATTGTTGAAGTCATCATTTCAAAGTAGGGACATTACTGTACTGTTACATTACAAACCATATTAATAAAATAATTGGACGACTATGATTGATTATGTTATTATGAAAGTTTTTCAAATTTTTAAGAAATAATTATGTCAAATAGGTATGATTGAAAGTGCAAATACAAATTATTTTTGTTTTATTATAAAAAAAGATTTTTCCTGAAAATTATGTTGATTTCCGCAAAAGAAAGCGGGAATAGAAATAATGATATCTGCGTCAAGAAAATTTATTCAGTTTTGAAAATTATGCTATTGAGTTTTTATAAGGTTTTTATAATTATATGGTATATATTTTGATAGCCTGGTATAAAACTAGCCAGATTTGATCAAATTAAACCATGTAGAACTATTAAAAAGAAAATAAGATTCTTAATATTCTATGAACAATGAAGAATTAATGACCACCATTTAATGGTACCAAGCAGGTTGCGGGCTTGTGCATTTATTGGTCTGAACTTGTCGGGAATGAAAATAAATGATAAGTTCACGCTTTGTTCCCGAAAACCACGTCAACTATAGGCCTACGGTTTATGATTTACCGATTCCCTGCGTCCATCCAGATCTATGCATGGTTGTTTGAAAGGTAGTTGTCATGGAAATAACATAAACTCTTCATGAAAATTAACGAAGTATGTATAATATATGAAAATAGACACATTGAAAAAATATTTTGAGCTACGATGTGCAAAGGTTTATTTTCCTTTTTCAGAAACGACTATAGATCTAAAAAATGGAATCTATTTAATAATCATGCTCTCAAGTCATTCTGATTTTCTTCATTGGATGAATCATTGAATGACTTCTTGAGAAATTCAGAACAAAGTTATGTACATCATCATTGTACGTGTTTTCACAGGGAAGGTGCACGTGGCTCAATCTTTGTTGAGAAAAATATTATTTAAATTTATATGGTGCATCTAAATCCTGTTTTTGAAATTGAACTATGTTTTAATAATTTAAGATTTTAAGAGAAAATTTCGATATCATTTCAATTTTTCTGGTTTTAATTTAAAGTTAATTATAATTGAAGTAATGATCATTTTGCTTTTAATAGTTCAAATAGCAGATTACATCTCCTCGCCTTCTTGCAGACCAACTTCAAAGGAAATATTCTTCTTTAATTTGTGAAAAAACTAATGAGCCTCATAAGTGGTAATATAATGAAACATTTCTTAGATAAAATCAGTTGAAAAACCATCAGTCTATCCCCTAGGTTTCAATGAAGTATCATTTCATTAATGTGGCCTGATTAGACTATCCTGTTTTGAAAATGTTGTACTCAAGGATAGCTTAGCGATACATATTTTTAGAAGCTCTTTTACAAATAAATATGGTCACATTATCATATTAAAGCCAAATTGTAACATTCATAATACTAAGAAATATTTATTCGCCAAATCCATCCATCTTCGTACAGCTTTTTGATTATTGGCAACAATCGATAACTTGCTTTTTTGTAGGCTGTGAAGTAAAATTCCGTTTAGATTATAAAAACATGTTTTCATTCCATCATTAAAGGTTTAAATTTAACATCAAAATGCATAGAATCGCGGATCGCTTTCTGGAAAAGTGAACTACACCCATCATTTTCAATACCGTCAAGTTTCGAGGACTTCACTCTAATACGTAACCAGGCGGATAAAAAGATATTTTCCACTTGACTTAAGAAATATAAAATGTTGCACGTCATGTTGTGATATTAACCGTGCATAAAATAAGTGTGTATTTATTAGAAAGTTATTGGATAGACAACCTAGCGAGTGATTATATCATTATTATTTTTATTATCACAGTATCCATGCGATATTATTTATATTACATGTCACTTCATTATTAAAATGTTTCACTGCTCTGCTTACAATAATGTGGATCACACTGCGATTCAAAAAGAACCAATGGTCTAGCTTAAAATTCAAAATGACCTATTACCTCGGATCATTTCAATAAAGTGGAATAAAGTTATTCCAAAGGTATAGATGATTTTTGGATGTTTGTGGATTTACTTTATGGATAGAGCATACTTAGTCTTGTATATTCGATTAATAAACGGTCTTTTTCACGTAAAGTGACGCAGCCAAAATTAACAAAACGCTGACTATCAAGACGTCAATTTGATGGTTCCGATATATATTTATTTCGTACAAGAGAGTAAATCACCGATAACTGTAATATTCAGTTATAAGTGCGTTCAGCTCAATTATATCCAACTATTGATCAGATTCCCAAATATACCGCCAGTTTCTTCCAGTCCAGTCCAGACCAACTCTCTTAATATATTGTAAACTTACCAGATCGTTTTCCATAAGAACATCTGATTCTCAGAGGAAAAGCACTTAATTGTCACACTTTGTAATTTATCTCAAAGGTTTATTCGGATCAAAGGTTTGAAGATCCTATTGTAAGCAGTCAGAAAGAATGTATTTCAATGCTGAAATCCATATTCTCTACTTGTGATTTAGGCCAGTGCTTCTATAAGAGAATATCTCATATAAAACCGTAAACAAGATAATCACTTTTCCTATTTTTATCTTTCTTAACAAGCGAGTAAGTCTTTCGACATCTTTACTGCTAAGTTTGACCCCATATCATTTCGCTGGATTTGTTTTCAACAATTTAATGGAGTATATTGGAGACAGAATTTATCTTTTAATGTGTGAGATGAAATGACAAAATTATCTCTGACTAAAACAGCTGTAAATGAGAGATATTTATAGCTATCACAATTTACACGTTTAAATTTTAAGATTGAAAGGTGTAGCCCCCTACTTGTTATTTATCCCCGCTTACCAATAGGGGTATTTCCAGCTTTGACGTAGGTCCAAAAGCTTCCAATCTAATTAAATTAAACAGGAATCTCAGACAGGTCTGTAAGAACATTAAAACTACTGAGAGATAATATACTAATAAAGTAAAGGTCGTTATTCTAATGATTTAATAGCTATGAACAAATCTGCTTCACAAAATAATATTAGTCTCACAACTTGAAAAAGTTGTACTACGGATTCACAGAGAGTACGGCATTGGTTGTATCCATGACAAGATTGGTTTTCATGTATGTAATTCAAATTCCGGAGGATTCAGAAAACAATTCAGAAATATAGACCACTGGCACTTGTCTTTCAGAATCGTAGCATGTGATAATCTGGTAGCTTTCGTAACCTTTATAGGATTGGTGAGGAGTTTGATCTTGGTGGTCAATGTCATCTTAAACAGTGCATCAGACTGAAAAAGGACAAGTGCAGATCAGTAGTATGCTCAAACGACATCATTTAAACATTTCTTTATGACCAATTCCGTCTTCTAGAAATCTGACGCTCAACACACCTAGCAATATCGTCAGTCAGAAACTCTGAATAAAGAGTTCTTTTGACACCTGTATCTTCCCGTAAAATAATAACTGGAATGTCAAGGGTTCACTAACTGCATGTATAGCAGTAATCAATAATATTTTCTTGATTTGCAATTTCTTCTTCGTCGAGAATTCACATTAACTTTCGGATATCGGATGGCATTACATAAAAGTAATAAATAAGTGATCAACATCTGACAAAAGCATAGAGCGGAGGTCACTATCTTTTTGTGACATTGATTATAGAATATGTTTCAAACAAGTTTTACCAATAAGTAACGTGTTCCTTATGTCACATGACTTCTGATATCAGTCCCGCACAGTATGAATAAAATATGCAACGATTGGTGTTTTATAGCTAATAATATTCTTCAAGAGGTCCATATGAAACTATAATATATTCCCTTAGCTTTGATCTTGATATTAAAAGCTGCATTTAAGAGATTGGGGAAATTTTATTCACGATATTAATTTGGTTTTGGAGACCACTTTCTCCACTCAAGAAAACACAAGCCCAAATTTTATGATGACTGTTCGCCATTTTCCTTTGTAGCTTTCTGGTGTTGGAACAAGTAACTTAAATATAAGTCTTTTATTGTTTATTTAATCTGTTCAGTGGTTCACTCTACAAACAGTTTGATATAAAAGACGAAATATAACATACACGTGCTAAAGTATTAAAATTATTTATTGTCATTGTCGAGATGTTTTAATTAATGACATCATGGTCTATAGAAATTGTTCTTCAGATATTAATAACCAAATCACTCTTTAACAAATTAACTGAAACATAAATATTGGTACATATAAATTTCAACTTTAATTCAAACAGTTCATATACTTTAATCTTTTTAAGTGAGAAAATAATGTCATGATACATCAATGACCCTGATGATTAGCAAGAAAAATCCACTTCGATCCGAGGGATAACATTTAACATATTTTTTTAGTTTAAGAACTTGATTTAAGTATTTGTTACTACACATCTTGTAGCTATTTTTTGAAAATGTCAAATAATGACAAAACACTTGTACGATGGCATGGTTACCATGCTTTCCAATATACCCCCTGGTTTAAAGGGAATCCTTGGAAATGATATGCATCTTTTATGGAATATGTAGTAGGAAAAATAAAATCCGCCCAGGCTACATTCAAAAATTGCTTTCAATGGATCTTCTAAGCAGTAGGGCGCACACATTCTAAACCACTGAAGACATTTACCATGCTTACCTATCAGCTACCCTATGTAGAGTCGACGCTTACTGCACGGCTGTGGGAGCCCTTATATCCCTGGGAACTTAGATACCAAAAAACTACTAAAGAGAGGAAGTAAAATAATGATGGTGTTTAGAAGGTGTTTGTGGGACGTTTATAACTGACTTTTATAGAATCCTTCATACTCTTATGACCACCCTAGTTTTGTGATCGGTTTCATATTTTGTGAGTTTTCACATAATTCTACGGATAATTAGAAAGTAACAACTGTGACCAATATCAATCTATAAGATTAAAATGGCCTCTTTCTGGGAATTAGCCACATAAAAACTAGATAGTAAATGCTGATAGAAAAATGGGGTTGATGTAAAGAGCACCTACAAACATAAAAAGAAGTTCCATACAGTTTATAGTGGCATTAATCGATCAATGCACGAAATTACAGAAATATGCACCACTGATGAAAATATCAAACCAAAAACGCAAAAATGTACTATCAACGATGGACAGGAATTTCTGTTATTGGCCATTCACGGGAATCTTTTTATGCATGGTTTTGCTTTAATATGCTATGTAAGTTTCATCGTTAATCACACGGAAGAATGTAAATTTTTACAAGGAAGATACCTTATGATTTTTCTCGAATTGTCCGTCTCTCACAGACCTCTTACCAATGGTTGTACACGCTTGATAATAATGATTTACGGGTGTATATTTGAAGATATGAGCATTGTTCTTTTTACCAAACTAAAAGCTAGTTACAGCTTCAAACTCAGATTCATTTAGTAGTTTAATAGTTCTTATCTTACAATGGGTCTTAGATTGTGGCTAACAATTCTACAAACCAGGTCATATTTCACTAAATACGGGCCAGTGGCTAAAGCGCATAAAACGGATCGTTTGGCCTTGTCACCTTTATAGTGTGTCCGATTTTAAAACATCAGATAACATTGCCAACGTAGACACCAAAAAAACAAAAGGAATTTAAGACGTTTTTTAACAAAACTTATGACGTAACATATACAGTGAACGTTTAAAGAGATGGAAGACCACACAATAAAATAATATTCTGAACTGTTTTCTGTTACATTCTATAGACCAATAACACTGTCAGACACTAAAAAACATGTACATAAAAATATTGAGAAAATTAGAGCAAGAATCTTAACTTCATCAAAAGGTCGAGAGAATCTGTAACAGATCGTCTTTTAATGAGGCACCACCGACTGCGAACCTGACTGTGCTGGTGATATTCTAGCCGAACTTTAGACATAGTTTGACTCTGATAGTAAACTAACTTTAAATTGGTTAAATGAAGAGCCTATGAAAATTTTTATGTCTAGTATTTATCATGTAAAATCTTTATAGCAAAGTCTCACCATACACTATACGTGTTTTAAAACGCAATTTTATGATAGTAGAATTTCGCATAAACACACAATATAGTCAATTTATACGCTATGGCTCTATTATAACTTAATATATCAGTTTTTACTCATTTCTTTATAAAGTTACCCTAAGAACAACATGGAAATAGCCATGGATGATCATCTTTTATATATTTCACTCTTTTCTCTGTGTTTTCCCTTTGGAGTAATTGTCGAATATAACCAGCCTGGAATCGTTTTAAATTGTGGTGTTAACTACAATCCGCCATGATCTACCTTGAATTCAGGTAAGAGATATTGTATATAAATAATTACAGGAGATGAAAGAGAAATGGTTTTCAATGAAGATTAAAATTATCTTTTATAGAAATAAATTGTCTTAAAACAGAATTAAACGTCAAGTGTGCAAGTTTCACGATGAGTAATGCCCCCTTATCATTCAATTTGAGTTTCCGTTACTCTTCACCATATTATGTCAGATAATGTGAATGTAACATATATAGATTCTATCTTTTATTGACAATTATAGTTTTGAACCCTAATTTACACAAGATTACCTTGTACACGTGTTTAAGAATTCAGTGTCAAGTTCAGCGTTTTAAATTTTTCGATATTCAAATTATCTGAATGAACAGGTCATTGCGAAGGGTGATTTATTTAATTGTTCAAAAAATTTTCGAAGAAACATATTATGAACCAAATAACTTTCATCGGGTCAAGGACATCACGTTCTCAAAAACAGGTTTTCGCTTTATAGCCGCCATAATTGTCTCTAATATGAAAAAAAAGAATTATCGCTTCGCACGAATTGGTAAGGTAAATCGGTTTCAAGTAGTCTTACTTTTATCATTCAGCACACGGGGACAAACATAGATGGAGAAAAAATGACCTTAATGCAAAGTAAACAGTAAATAAAAACCATGCATTATTACATTGTATAATATAAAAATGTGTATGAGATTAAGTTACAGTGATCAATAACGAAAACTTTTCAAATTCATACACCAAAAAATTAGTAAAAGTAGGTTATTATCTGTAAAAAGCAGCACAAAACGAACGTCATTGAGAATATCAAGGAAATAAAATATTAATGCTTAAAAATTGAGACAGGTGCAAAAATATAATGAAATGGTGTTGATCATCATAATTACAGTATTGAAATTTTTACAAAAAAAAATCTGACAACAATTGTGGCATATATTGCATTCACAAGCCACGTTTAATGTATTTTCAATATATAAATGGCTGTAACTCTGTAAAAATTTGTCAAAACGTATTCAAATTCAAACTTGACCGAGATCATCTGACAACAATTATGGCCTCTATCGCGTTCACAGGTGCAGTTGTTTAAGGGATGAAACTCTGTCAATACTTGTCAATTCGTATCAAACTTCGAGACCTACAAAAAACCTGAAAACCGCTCGCGTTTACAAGTCAGTTTTAAGGCATTTTCATAATATCGAGGATTGCATCTAAATTTTATGAGGTTCTGCAGCACAATCACAACAATTCTAATCTCGATCGGTGTATGAAAGTCCCACGATCTTGATTGAGTCATTTTCACTCGTAAGCCTAGTCGAGTAATCAGATCAATGCAAATAGGTTTGGCCAAGGCCCCGCTGATAAAAAGGTTCCCTTGAAAACCTACGTCGTTATCCTTATAAAGTAAAGTTTTTCTGACAAAAACTATCGCCCCTGCCTCTCACGTTCAGTATGCACTTTAATTGTATTTTCAGTACATTGAGGGTTAAACGGCGTCGATATTTTCCGAATCTTACTTGTACACGTTCTTGTGAATATAAACCTCGAACCAAAGTTTTAAAAATTCTAACAACAATATGCATCTAGCACGTTTTAAGGCA
>NW_008707225.1:2899637-2902068 GCF_000327385.1 Lottia gigantea | reverse complement strand
TTGCAAGTTGTCTGTCCTCAAAGATGTATGGTATTGCAAGTTGTCTGTCCTCAAAGAGGTATGGTATTGCAAGTTGTCTGTCCTCAAAGATGTATGGTATTGCAAGTTGTCTGTCCTCAAAGATGTATGGTATTGCAAGTTGTCTGTCCTCAAAGATGTATGGTATTGCAAGTTGTCTGTCCTCAAAGATGTATGGTATTGCAAGTTGTCTGTCCTCAAAGATGTATGGTATTGCAAGTTGTCTGTCCTCAAAGATGTATGGTATTGCAAGTTGTCTGTCCTCAAAGATGTATGGTATTGCAAGTTGTCTGTCCTCAAAGATGTATGGTATTGCAAGTTGTCTGTCCTCAAAGATGTATGGTATTGCAAGTTGTCTGTCCTCAAAGATGTATGGTATTGCAAGTTGTCTGTCCTCAAAGATGTATGGTATTGCAAGTTGTTTGTCCTCAAAGATGTATGGTATTGTAAGTTGTCTGTCCTCAAAGATGTATGGTATTGCAAGTTGTCTGTCCTCAAAGATGTATGGTATTGCAAGTTGTCTGTCCTCAAAGATGTATGGTATTGCAAGTTGTCTGTCCTCAAAGATGTATGGTATTGCAAGTTGTCTGTCCTCAAAGATGTATGGTATTGCAAGTTGTCTGTCCTCAAAGATGTATGGTATTGCAAGTTGTCTGTCCTCAAAGATGTATGGTATTGCAAGTTGTCTGTCCTCAAAGATGTATGGTATTGCAAGTTGTCTGGCCTCAAAGATGTATGGTATTGCAAGTTGTCTGTCCTCAAAGATGTATGGTATTGCAAGTTGTCTGTCCTCAAAGATGTATGGTATTGCAAGTTGTCTGTCCTCAAAGATGTTTGATATTGCAAGTTGTCTGTCCTCAAAGATGTATTGTATTGCAAGTTGTCTGTCCTCAAAGATGTATGGTATTGCAAGTTGTCTGTCCTCAAAGATGTATGGTATTGCAAGTTGTCTGGCCTCAAAGATGTATGTTTTTGCAAATTGTTTGTTCTCAAAGAGGTTTGGTATTGCAAGTTGTCTGTCCTCAAAGATGTATGGTATTGCAAGTTGTTTGTCCTCAAAGATGTATGGTATTGCAAGTTGTCTGTCCTCAAAGATGTATGGTATTGCAAATGGTTTGTCCTCAAAGATGTATGGTATTGTAAGTTGTCTGTCCTCAAAGATGTATGGTATTGCAAGTTGTCTGTCCTCAAAGATGTATGTTTTTGCAAATTGTTTGTTCTCAAAGATGTATGGTATTGCAAGTTGTCTGTCCTCAAAAATGTATGGTATTGCAAATGGTTTGTTCTCAAAGAGGTATGGTATTGCAAGTTGATTGACAATGTACCTGAATGGACTTAAAGACCTAAAGACGGGCAACGAATGAAGTGTTGCCTGTACCGTGACATCAGACTACTCTGTGCGAATTGATCTTCTGTAAAATGTCAACTCTTGTAAGGATATAGTCAAAACATCTGCAATGCAAAAAAAACCAAAAACATACTTATGTAGCTTAATACTGAATTTGGGGTGAAATGTTTGAGTATAATTTACATTTGATTGTTGTTCTTTTTTATGTCCTACTGTTGAGTTTGAAGCCTTTTAAATCATTCTAGTTCACCTCCAATTATCACATTCTATTTCTTAACCCTTGCCTTGTTAGTTTACATTGCTGTGACGTACCGTATACAAAAAGTAAGGATTATTATGCTAGATATGTGTTCAAGGTATATCTGCCTTTGATGCCCTTTTATTTGTATCCAGTAAATTTCGTATCGTTGAGCCATAAAAAGAAGCGATGTAAATGATATGGGGAGCCAGACAGACGACAGTATCAAAAGTTAAACTATTTAAAATAGTTTTTATGAGTTCACATGATACTATGACATACCAGTGTGACCGGTCATGATCTTTTGTATATAAATATATAAAATCATCCACAATAACAAGATGTTATAAAGCATCAGGAATGGGTGAATACATGTAAACACATCTCGTATATACAAACTTCTGCCAATAAAGTAACTAAAAATGTTAGACAATTATAAAATTACTTAAGTAATAACGATCCGAACTGTAAAATAAAACCTAGAATCAAAAAAAAATGTTTGGCAGGTAACAGCATATTTCATTTTCATATGAGGAAGTATATCAATCATAATGAAAGGTTGTATCAGGTGTCTAAAAAGTTAGCATAGAATCCATTGAACATTTTTTGATGGGGGATTGTAAAGAGAAAAGATTGCGGGAATTCATCTCAACGAGGAAATGTTTTATCAAACATTCTAAAAGCAGGGATTCTATTATGTCCGCATTAATCAGTACCACCTAGGTTTTTCTGTATTTTGAACACCTGTTTGGTATATCACTGCAGTACAATTCAGCTTTTTTCGGAGAGCTTACTGGTCCAGTTTTCCAATAGTTAACAAATATTCT
>NW_008707225.1:2874368-2899585 GCF_000327385.1 Lottia gigantea | reverse complement strand
GATAGAGAGAGTACTCACAACACATCATTCAGGGCCTAGTTTCGCCACCATGTCACCCAACCCGACCAGATCTTACGAATTATCAACTACCAAACCAACAGCACAAAATCATCGAATTGAACCAATCCAACTACCAACTACTACAACTACAAACAACTACCTAGTTTGCGCCATCAGCATTCACTGAAAGTGAATGTTTACTTCATCTATAACCAACCAACCAAGAGTTTACTGGTTTCCCGGAGCCAAGCTAATGGCAAAAGGAAATAATGAATATAATTACAGACAGTATATCTTTCCACTTGCAATTAGTAAAGCATCAGGTAAAATCGAAGTGAGAATTATCAATTAGTCATTGAAAGTCAATATGCAATTTGGACAGAGAGAACCTAAATTTGATAATTCTATTCTTCATTATTTGTGGAATTTTTTGAAATATAACTAAGACTTCCGAGAAGGGAAGGTGAATAATAAATCTCAATAACGTTGAGAATACGCTAACATCGATCATGTTCGATTGTATTCTGGTAAACTACCGTAAAGTTATTAGTATTCATCATTTTATTGAACCCAAAATTTGTCACGGAAAACATTGACCTCCATTGGCTACTGGATGCAGGCTTATTGCCATAATCATTCATCTATAGACGTCGCCATTATTGGTAGCAGGATTGCAAAGTTTGTTAGATAATATTGCATAGCTGTACCTGTACGTCAATCGTATATTCTACACGGCATGCCGTAACCTGAAATTGATCTCATTTAACTTAAATATGCATAAGACTGGACAATTTAGCAAATGCTGTAAAAACCTTTTTGACATACCATAATTAATTTTGAAAATAAAAATTATTCAAGATCTTATCAATTAACAAAAGTTCCAATCATGTTAACCAGTCTATGTTAACTCATAAAAACTATTTTAAATAGGACAATAATTCAAAAACTGACCATCGGAAAATAGAAATTATCCGAGATCTCATCAATGCACATAAGCATACAAAGTTTCTCAAAAACTGTCGTTTTTAGAATCCTGACAATCCTATCCAAGTACATGTAGTCTCGATCTAAAAAAAAGTGTACGGGCCGAATAAAAGGTTCAAGATTCATGAATATTATAGTGTGAGCGTTTAAGAATTGAGTCATATGATTGCAATCAGTTTAGCATGTACGACTGTTCATTTTATACTTCTGAAGGGGGAAGGTGACTGTTTTGTATGTGAAGTCGATTTCCTCCCGGTCAGTTACATTTTACAGCTTTATACTGACCAGGGTTGACTTCTCGAGAACTGTTTCTAAAAAATATGACCTATAAAGAATTGACAGACGGGATAATTTATATTTTGGGCGTTCTAATAGGTCATAGTTTTTATGTTTAAGATATTACTCATTATCATTCATCATCTAGATCGTTTCTGTTCGTTTTTAGACCAAGGCCAGCAATTTGTTTTTATCTTATTGACGCCAAGTTTCAATTAAAGGGGGTCCAGTGATTGATCGCTTACCCGCAGTTTAATCCCAGCAAACAGCTTTACAGTAGGGTGGAAAATGGAATACCACTGGCCCATGCCACCGTACTGGCAAATTCCCCTCTTCTTTCTAATTCAGGCAGTGCAGGAAAGAAAGCTAACGGAACATAATTTTTTTTATCATTGCACCAGATTAATAAATGCATTGTGCCCCAGGATAGTGCTCTTTAGTATATATAGACCGGAAATATGTCTGTAAACATCAATTGAAATTTTTTTTTCGTTAAACAGAAAATACCTAAAATTAATCATAATCAATTTATTTGCTATATTATATTAAACAATAAATTACAATTATAAATAGCATTTAATTTGATATATAGTTTGAAAGTCATGAAATCAATGATCAGTGACTTATTACCAAAAACATGCATTACGATTATTTTGACAGTTACTCCTCCTACCGCCACTGAACTAATCATGGCCATATAACTATCTTGTTTTAAGAATTACGCTACTTGTATATAAATTATAATGTTAAAATGCTAGTTTCTACACATCAAAGAACTGGTGCTTATTAAAACTGTGTTCTCGTTATATAAAAATACTACTTAGCTTCAAATCTATAATTAAAACTTAAAGAGAACTTGGAATCGCGAGTTGTTAAAGTGGAATTCTAATAGAAGGCTTTTAAACCAAGAACATTGCAACTGATGATAGTACATATGCTCGGTACCGTTTCATGTGTGGTCGATAATTAAATATTTTATCTATGTTTTGCGGGATAGGAAATATCAACCGTGAGCTAACAGGCAAAGTTCTGTCATTCTTACATGATATGTTATACGAGGTAAAAGCCAGGTCTTGCTTTCATCTTACGTTTTATGACCAGAATCTATCTTATTCCGTTTCTTGGCTTTGATTTCCACTCTATAAATAAGATAAACTTTTCTAGCAAGGCCTCATGGAGCACCATTAAAATAAAAAGTCAGTAGAAATTTAATGGAACGTGATAAGCAGAAGTAAATAAATTAAGAAAATGTTTGAAATTGCAAGAAAATAAAAGCTGTGATAAACTCAAAAATGATGAAAACATAGAACTTTTTTGTTTTCAATCTCCTTTCCTCCGTAGTCTTGACTTCATCAATAACTCATAAATGACAATTTTACTCAATTTATAGAAACCAAATGGTAGATCAGTAAAATATTTATAGGCATCTCGTGATTTAAAAATTCCTTGTATTATCATGTATAAGCACTAACACACAAGTTGTTGAATAGAAACTCACGAAAAATCATTTGTATTTTCCAAAATAAATTCCCAAATTACTTTTGACTTTGTCATATTAGATTTGCCTGTTTATTCGTTAATCCTCCAAGAGATTATAGCTTTTTATTATGGATGTTATCACCAGTTCATCATTTTGCTACTTCATTATTGAACCTGTTTTAAGAGTAGTCTCTACACGTGCTGGCCAGTAGAAATAACAGTATTTTATTGATAATCTGTAATAGGCATTCCATGTTCAATATCCAGACAATAACGTTTTATTAACATCTTGCCTGCAAATCTACTTCCAGTACATTCGTCTTCTTATTGTACCATTTTTATCTGACTTTAGTTCACTGTCTTAATCAAATGATAACAAGGGCAATAACTCTTTCGGTATTAAAAGTACTGACCTTTAATCAGACAATCAAATGATTCGACTTTTAACAGCCTCACTTTGCTCGATTTGTTTTAATAATTAAGAAATGTGACAATTAAATTGGAAAAGTAAATTATATAAATTACTTTAAAAACTGCAACAATTGTGCTGAATCATATTTAATTTTACACTTTCTTCGTCCTCGTTCATTTATATCAAAGTTTTTATAATCGTTATCATTGTGATCTATTTAAAATATCAAAATCAAAACCAACAGTACATACTGTCAAGATCTCTCAACAAAACTGAAATCTAAATTAAGAATCTGACACATCTACCCTATATAGAGCCACGTGAAAACGGGCAAACTTTTTGTTGATACAAGGGATATAACTCCAAAATTAATAGCTACAATCCTCCCAAAGTAAGGCTACAGACTACAAACAACTCAATATTTTTTTTTATTAAGAAAACAACTGCACTCATTCTCATGTGTTATACAATTGTTTAAACAAATCCCAGTTTTGACGAAGAAGCCTATAATGTGTTTCAGCGATTGCAATGATATTTATAGAGAATTTTAATTGTTCAAAAGCGTCATGAATGACCAAAATAAACGTGATTACTTGCATAGCAGCGATGGCAATATAAACACATTTTTTTGTCTAATGTAGATTTGCATCATCCAATTTATAATACAAATATAATTTACAGTGATTGTTTTCTGAATAAAACAAAAGAGAAAATAATCAGGACGAAATAAATGAAAAATAAACAACATAAAAAGTGACAAGAGAATGAGTGAAAAATAAATGAAAGTGAATAAATTATGGACGATTTTGTGTAGAAGATTAAACTCTGATTGGATTTGTCCAATCTTTAAGACCGTTATAACTACTTGTCTTATCGAAGTAATTAAATATAATGAGATCGGATCAAAGAAGGAAACTTGTATTAACGACGTTCAATGTACGTTCTTGTCATCCTTCACAATAAGCCATGTAATCAACATGAAAAGAGACATGAATTACTGTGCTGATAAAAGGAAATTGATATATGATCGACAAGGCACAAGACTCTTCAAATATTAATTAAATAAAAGTGAAGTTGTACAGAAGCTTGAATATAAAGATAAAATGTTTAGACACACACCCTATATTTAAATATATTTAATATTTCTATCTAAGTCATTTCCTATTGTTTATATCTTACAATCTGAATTGTTTACATTTCATATCTTTAACCATTTAATTGTTTATTATTTCAAAAGATAGGGAATCAAAATCATTTAAATTATTGTGTGGGTTTTAGCCAATGTACAATTCCTACTAACACTGGATTCAGAATTAAGAGAAGATGTTAGTAGACTGCATGTATCATGGATGTTTAATTTTTCAGTGCTTATTACCTCCCTTGATATGTGTAATTGTCAATAATTTTTTGACCTACATTATTCTCATCAGGCGATACAATTTGGAAATATTATTTACACATCCGTACACATTCGACGATATGTTATTGAATTTAATGCAGAATACACATTGATCTGCATTTCTCACATTCAAATAGACGGAACACTGAAAATAGTACAAAACATACTCATCAACAATAAAGTTATCTCCCCTGAAACACTAATAGGTAGTTTTGAGTATTCAATGTTGTTCGTCTATTTGACGCGAGGAACGGAAGATTATGCTTTATAAATGGTATCATGGATGTGTAATATGAAGAGGTTATAATAATGATATGATATTGTACTAGACTAGAAGATTATATATCCAATTGTGTAGAGCTATGAGCTAAGCATGCCATGGTACAGAGATTGCATTACTGGACAAATAGTTCTACAGACTAATAATGGGGAAGTTATAAACAGTTTCAAGTCATTTATAGACAAGCTTTTGCTCGGTCATGCTTGCCACTTACACATTATCGAGGTGAAATGGTGAATTGAAAATTACGTATATACTGTTCAGAGTTCTCCCGAAATATTTGGAATAGGTGGAATCAAAATTCAAATCTTGGACTCGGAGCTGTACTGGTGCCCTGTTTAAAGCTTTGCAAAACCGTACATACGTTACTGAACATCAATGATTCTGTACACGAAGAACATAAGGGTCATGCTATGTAGGCAGGCGTACACACTGCGTTAACTTGTGCACAATTCTTTGAAATTTAGAATATTTTAAGTACTATCAAGCGTATCCTGCTGACTTATTTCTTCGTATGCATTCCTTTTATCCATAATCTAAACAAGTAAAAAATAATTTGGGATAATAATTGTCTTGGAACATTATGTACACGTTGACCCTTAGACGGTATGTCACATACATGTATTATGATTTCGTGATGTCATAATGAGTTTGAACTTATTAACCCCAAAGCTTTCTATATACAATTTACAGGTGAACCCCATAAAACAATTACATAGCCTAATTCTATGTGGTGGGATGTAACAAATTTGATTTTACCCTCGGGCGAAGAACACATAAAGATGATAATGCCCCACAGTGATGTTATTGATATTGATAATTTCTGCAATTTTTACGCCGATAAAGGCCATAAAGTTTAATCTATGTATACTTTTTTGAAGTGAAAACACCCCTTATTTTTTATGGGATATTACCCACTACGCCCCCTTTCCATCTTGATTTTTTGATCATACGTTATTTTCAAGGATCAAGATGGGGTAAGTTCCTTGCTTAATTTGGATCTATGTTTGATATCACAAATTTGAAAATAAGTCTTTATGAACGATTTGATGACGGTTTTAGTTTAATAAATTCTTTCATCTTGCTGTTTCATGAATAATGAAAAAAGAGTGGTGTAAGAAAGCCATCTTTTTTGTCTTGAATCTAAGGATATTCTTTCTTTATTCATTTTAAGCCAATGAAAATCAAAGAGGACATTTATTCTTGTGACCGGAAAATTTACTCATAAAATACTCGTAAAGTTATAGGGGTTATTTTAATCGACGAAAAGCTTTTTCCTTTTTTCTTAAAGAAATTTTATATCGCCAAATTTCACCCGTCATAGCACTTCATTAGCACCTCATGTTGGTCTACCTACGGTATATCGACACACATCAAAGAAAATCGTTACTTTGAAGTGTCCGCTGTAGCTTTTGTTAGAGAAATAAGTTGTGGAATTAACACGGGTTTCTGTATGAATAATCATAACATTTTGAAATATTATTCATTGACATATTTGTTTAACATTATTTTTTGTCATTCGTCAAAGTATTTGACCAACGTTATGATTTATCCTTTGAGAGTCATGGGAGAGTTATCGCCTGTTTTTTGGAAGGAACTGACCATTTCAAACTAAAGATTCTGTACATAAATCTAAATATTGTCCAAGAAATTAACGTTCAGTAAACATTCGAATAATATGCCGGCCAAAATCGATTTTGCAATCGTGAACATCAAAAGATTAATTAGATTTGTCTCCCTTGTCTTGAAAACCTAACCTAACCAAAAAATTGATTTTACAGTATTGGTTTGCAGATTACCGAGAGAATATAGTATATTCGTAGACCTTTTTTATTAAACATTATCGTAGACGTAAAGGAAATAAGATATTTTTTTATTTCGAATTGTGTACTAAGCATTTTACCGTTGGTGTTGGATCCACCATATTTAAGTGGAAACGTCAGATACATCGGATAGTAAAGATTTTGGACCAAAATTAAACTATTGGAGAAAATCTACCATTGTACGTTTGATTTCCTTTGGAAGTATAAAGGCGTATGGATTTATTGAATCTCATTTAACGTTTATATTTAAATCAAATGTATAAATTAAGCTACGTTTTCTGCGAAATCGAACCAATATTACTACATGACGTACTTAATTTTATTACTTAATAATAACTAATATTACTTATTAATAACTAATATTACTTATTAATAACTAATATTACTTATTTATAACTAATATTACTTAATAATAACTAATATTACTTATCAATAACTGATATTACTTATTAATAACTGATATTACTTATTAATAACTAATATTACTTATTAATAACTAATATTACTTAATAATAACTGAAAGTTTTACTGAATTGAATAACTAACAAAATAGAACGACAATAAGTGATATAGAATTGAGAAGAATATGTCTATTAAACGAACTAGATTTCTTCCCTTCTTTCATCAAGAAAATAAAAGTTCACGTTGGCATCATTTCTGACTCTTTTGATATTTCAAAGGTAAATGTAGAAATAATTACGAAACGAAATAATTTCAATTGAATATTTCACCACATTTCAAGATAAAGATTTTACCTCCGTGTCGACCTGTTTTACATATCATACCAAGATTCAAGTGATTTCTTACATACCTTAATGTTCAATTTGACACACGGGAGGTGTACATCAAAGAGGTAAACGTTCACTAATTTCATCTAATTTACCTATAGGTATATAAAATAACAAAGGTATAAGAATAGTGGACTGTTTAACATATGGTTGCAAATCGTTTGATGTTTGACGAAAATCTCCAATAAAACAATTCACTTTCAATTATTACACTTATCCTGAATGTATGTTATAACAGAATTATTTCTCATTTACAATATAAATAGAAATTAAGTGAGGAAATTGAGCGTGTCCTTCGTCACTATATTTGCACTCTTCAAAAAAAGGGAAGTAAAAGTGTTGCTGAATCTATCGAGTCGACCCTATTTTAAAAGTATACTTCCAATTCGACATTTACAGTTTCAATTTTTTATTTATTTATTTATTTATTTATATTTTTGATTTAACGGTTATCTGTTATAATTTTGAATAAGGTTCATGATATTAGTACATTGAGTTTTAGGTGAAATCTTTAACAGGTCTGTGTATGATTGTGTGTATATATTAATATGTTTAATTATTGTTTAATCAATGGCTCTGGAGCTCATTTTAAAATTTCAATTTCTTCGGTTTTCTGATCTTCGATATGTAATTTAGTGTTTTCATATGTTAGATGGATATGATCATTATTATCCTGGCACGAACGTATACAAATTCTTTCCAACCTCCATATGGATAATTTGAAAATTACACAGTTTCTTATTATTCATTTCATGCATTATTAATGCTGTTTTACATAATTTTAGTGGATAAACTATACGGTGACTTTATAGCATTTGAAATGACAATTGCCGAAAACTGAAGTTAGTACACTAGAAGACTAATCGAAATATAATTATGTATTTGAAATATAAATTCGTACCAAATAATATAAATAATATATATAATAATAAATGTTTGTTGATAGTTAATCAAACGTAATCAATATTTTTGAAAGTACGTAGGTAGCTATTTGGAATAAAAGTAAACTACGAAGAACATTTCTCTAAACAAGCATCTGACGTTGACTGGTCCTTTGAAAACAGTACCTATTCGTACACTAATGTTCAATTTAATCCGTCAATTCACTTTGTATTTTCTTATTCTTTGAAAATTGATTGTTTATCGAATAAAATATAGTGTAGATTTTATATGCCTTGTAGTTATTCTTACTTTAAACGCAATAGTAAATACTCTTTCGCTGTCTGATTTCAATTGTTTTCAGCATATTGCTTTTGGTGGTTGTTATATTTCAGTTCATAAAAGCTACTACTAGGGTAAGAAACTTATCGTATACTAAAAGAAAATTTGTCGTTTTCTCTGGCTTGAATTAAGAACTGCCTTGTTTCCCAGGCGAACTGGATCACCACCGAAATTAATAGAAGTGTTTATTGCAATTTAATAACATATCCATACATGTCTATATTTTTATCTTTTTGGGTACAAATCTGGTAGTCTCATCAGTGTAATTAATAGTGCCAACATCTAAAGACGATATCTCTGTCTAATGGCACATCAGGGGAAGAATAATGGTAACACCACCAACATTGGCACAATTAAAATATACCCATAAAATGTCCCATTTCATACTCAAATATATAGATAAATAAGCAAAGTCTTTTTACTTCTGAAATATGAAAATGGCACTGCATCATAAAATCTGTGGTTTTTGGGACCCCCAAGTAGAACGTTGTTTATCCGATTTGATGTTTCGTCAAACCTATCAAATTATCCCCCTTGATCAATAAAAATATATTTTACCCATCAAAGTATAATTTTTTATAATGGAATTATTTTGGTAAGGTATAAGGAGACGAATGGGTGAGTTTTTAATTAAGTTTTATATATTAAATATGGGTTTTCACTTCAAGTATGATAAAGAAACAAATCTAACTGGTCAAACCTTGAGCCAATTTGAAATAAAAAGAGATATAGATATGTAAATTATGTTATAATCTGAATAATATTAGTTCATCACAGTTTCAAATTCGTCATAAATATTTATTCGCTAGACATCGTTTTTCCTAGTTTCAAGGGATATATACTTTTGTATACCTCTGTAAAAAGTTGCATAAGTTATGAAAGCGATGAAAACTTATGGTTTTGTATAGCTAAGAGAAAGTTGTGAATTTTATGAAATACTGTGATTTATACATTATATGATGTCGGCATAAAATTGATTATATTAACGAATATATATAAATGCCGAGGAAACGCTTTAGAAAAATTTCCTCTGTTTCATTAATTGTTTATATGTAATACTTGTTTATTTAATCTCAAAAATATTATATATATATATATATATATATATATATATATATGCTTGACCATAGTTACAAATTTTCTTTTATATAAACAATATTTTATTGATACTATAAAGGGATAAGGGAACAGTTTAAAACTAAAGTAATATACTGCAAGGAAATCTGTAAGAAACCAAAACATTACTCCATCGACAATTTCTCATAAATATTAGAGATGTTGATTTGAATTATTATTTATAGTATTGATGATATGTATAATAATGTTATTATAAGATATAGACATGAGACTAGAATAGAGATGTAATAAAATCATGTTGTATATTATATCTCCTATTTTTAATCATGTCAATCTCTCAAATTCTCAGACGACCATTATGCCTCTCCACAAATCTGTCGTACAACTGAAAACTATCAATTTTGTTGGTTTTACATTATTTACAACATACAAATATTCCGCTCTATTTTACTTCATGTGATTTATACGCTGACCTTTGGGTCAATATATTTCGACCATTTATGTAGGAATGTCAATGACCACTTTAAATAACGTTTACTAATGTCTGGACCTTGAATGAGAATTGAAAGAGCTGTAGCTTTAAAAGCATTCTCAGAAATTTCCAAATACATCGACTCGATTAAATAGATTTCAGCTTTTTCGTGCAATAATTTTTGGATTTATCCGTCTGATTATTTTATTTATTTTATTTTACTGTTCTTCAAAAGGTGTATACGAAAATTATTTCCAAGCACATTGGCTGGACTTTGCACGTGAAATTAGTTGCAATTGATATGCACGCATAATTAGTTTGTATACAATGCCATGGAAATGTTCAATGTTCATTTTGCACCCAAGTATTACATTATTAATTATTATAACAAAAAATACAACAGACTATTGAACATGAATAGACAAGAACCATTGATTAGGGAACAATACGTTCCCGTGTGTAGGGTTGATTTTTAACTTGATATAATTGTAACATTTTCAATGTTTAACAAAAACTCAACGAGGGAGGCCGTCATGTAATTAATCCCGCGATTTGAAAAAATAAATACCACCTTATTGAAATATTACAAAAGTTCAGAAAATTTATTATTTAAAGCATCGTGATTTAAATAGAAATTTGCTTATCTAACCTTTTATCTGATCTCATTCAAAATAGCTAGAAAGGAATGACATTATTTGAGGAATTCTATGAACTGGAATTATTTTTAAGAGCTAAAAGCACTTAATTCAATGCTATTTGGTCAAATATGTTTAAAAAAAAGTTTGTAAGGTACGTACCATCGACCCGTAGATAATTTAAAGATGAACCTATATTTTTACAGATTTTATATAACCGTTGAAACAAGCATATTTGCCACAAAATACAGATACTGCTCGCTTGAGAAAATGAAGTGTAAGAAGGTATACCCCTTGTTTGTAGATCTTTTAATCAACATATTATATCACGTAGTCCTTCATAAGACGTTACGCAGATTCACTCTTTGGTACTTTATAAAAATATTTATGAAAAGATTACGTTTATATTTCATGCCAAAATAAGATATTATTCAAAACAACGTGACCCAAAAATCTGGATTTTTTTAATAAACAATATGGAGGAATTGAAAAGGGTTCACCTAAACTACCTGCTTACAATTTTAATGGTTGATTTTGAATACGATTGGTGTTAGAAGTTTGAGTGTAAACTTTCGACATAACAATATCGTGTAATACTTATATAAAAAAAAAATATGTAAATTTATGTCTTTTTTATTTTCTAAGGGAGTAGGAAAGTATTTTAATTTTCAAATTATTTTTAAGCAGTGCATCTGAATATGAATGAGGTGTTTTAAAGTACGCTTGATAAAAGTTTAAACCACTCCCCTTAACGACAGCCTCGATGTGACTTCAAACAAACCCCTGTCTCAAGTATTTACCATTTATTAAACAAACTTTTTATGTGAATTTCAAACTGTTTTATTATTTGCCTAATAAACCATTGAAAGTTTTAGTAGAAGTAACCAAGAGACAGCATAGAGAGATATTTTAATTGTTGGGTCATTTTAGGGCAATATGTAATAGGTCATTGTTATCAACAGCCTCCGTGACTGGTCATGAACAAAGAAGGTTTAAAATATATAAACCTGTCTCTCAGTGAATCGAATCCTACTCTATTTAAAATTGATACAGTATTGCCCAAAATCTCTTCTATACCTCATTGAGTTCCTAAAAATGCTTACACTTTTATTTTAAAACATTAATAAAACTTGAACAATATTTGTTATTTAAAACCGTTGTAAATAAAGATTGTAAATAACTCAGGTAAATCGTATTTGAAAATAATGGAATTGTAAATATTACTGTTGACTCAAATTCAACTTAATCTATAAAAACATGGTTTTATATTTGTATTAATTAAATATAATTAGATAATACAATTTCATTTTCATGAAGACTACTTATAACATCAGTAAAAATTCTTTTACGAAAGCTCCGTGAATAGCATCTGTTTCAAACTAACTGAACGAATTACTCTTGAACTAATTATAGTTAAACAAAAACATTAGCAATGCTATATAAGGAATGGGTAAAAATAGCAAACAATTGCTACTATATATTTCTACTATCAGCCAAATTTGGAATAACCCCATAAATCAGTGCACATTTTTTGTTTTTTGGACCTTAATTACCCTACAAGCATCTATAAATATATAATTCAAATTTTACGTAATTTTCCTATGAATAAAATAGCGCCAAGTGGATAAAAACAGAATTATGTGTGCGTTTGAACAATCGAAAATACCAAGTTTATTATGCGAACATTAAATATAAAATATAATGAATTGCTGTTCTGTTACTAAAGAAGATGTAAAATTCACCCTAAGTACATGTATTCGTTTCAAATTCAGAATTATATTTTGTATTTTCGATTACTTTACATTTTTAGTCAGTTGGGACAATGGTTTTATGACTTAAGACGATTCTATTCATTTGCCATGAAATATGAAACATATTTGATTGTTCTTGAGGGGCAGTCATAACCAAATATCAATTATTATTCAAATAACAAATCTAAGATCTGTACAATGTTACACGTTTTTATGTTCTTATAACGAATCAATGAATATGTCGACATAATTCTATCAAAATTACAATATCATTTGTCTGTTTTTGGCTCACGATTCTTATTCACTATTCTGCACTACTATAATTATCGTGGCATTTAGAAAAAAAATGACATTGCAAAAAAGCGTCATATCTGAAAGTTATCCAGTGCAATAACTGAACCGAAACATTGCCTTTGATTTCAGCGCACTTCCCTAGCAGGGATAGTATGTATGTTTTCAACACAGGTTTATTCTCTATGATAAATAGAGGATCTCGTGTTTATGTCATTTGAAATTTATGAATTGAGTTGCCAGATTTAATATTCTCCGAGCTCTGACGAGGGAAACATTAAATCCGGTAACGAATTTCATAGATTGCATATGATATAAGCACGAGTGAAAGATCTACTTAACACACAACTATTGATAACCAAACATTTTTTAAAATACCTTGCAAAGTTTCTACATTTTGAGGTCAGCCTTTTTGGACTTTTTTTCTGCAAAATGTCCTGAGTGTAACAAATAAGATCTTGATAAACATGATTGATAAACATACATGATTTAACTAGAAATTTGTAATCAAAGTATGTTTCTTGGAACATTTTCATGCCCTATACCTTCAGTCGTCTACGTCAAAGGATGTCATTTGATTTGTTTACATCATGACTTGACATGATTTGCATTATTATTAATCGGTGCTACGATTTCATATCGTTTTTATGAACCCATGTTTTGAACCTGTGAACAGTACTGTTGTGTGATCTATTTTATACTATTATACACATGTGTACAATATTCCATGTTCTTCTGTTAAGAATAAAATTTCTCATTTGTTTACGTTGTTAGTTAATAGTTTAAAACGCTCCAATAAATTTGATCTATTTATTGCATTTGATATGTATCAAATAATTCACACAGACCTGTTAATGTCTTCTAAATGTGTCAGAAATAATCCTATCAATCGTTCCAATTTATGTTTTTTATTGATAAAACTAAGGTGATTTACATCGTACATGATGCATTATATGAATATTGTTATACAGATCTACAGATGACTGAAATACCTTAGTTTCAAATAAGCACGTCTACCTTAATAGGACATTAAACGTAATTCATTAGCACGTGATAGGTCGCGAGACTCTCAGCCTACTTGCACATTTTATTTTGCAAAATGGCAGTTTTGAAGTGCAAATTAAATACGAGTTTAGTCACAGTATGCAAGTACACTATTACCTTCTATAGAATTTATATAGTTAAACTCTTACATTAGCACTTCTCCTTCAGTACATTTTGAGGTTATTTTCCAAGGAATTTATATAGAGTCTCACACTTATATATGGATCATCCGAAAGGGCTGAAAAGTCATCTGAATTAGAAACATTAGAGAAGCCTTTCTCTGTGTTGGCTATATTGTCATCTTGAGGCCTGTTGATGCTCCTATAGAGCACAGGTTCAGTAAATAATTTCATGCCAGAACAGTTCACTTTTTTGACAACCTAGCCCAGCCCTGTGCTAAATAAAGCAAAAAAGTTTCAAAGTGTTCTAAGCGTTTTGCTGTTTTCCACTGAGAAAGTCAAAATATATACAAGAACAGTTCAATTGATGAAAAATAATTGACGAACTCGTATTGAATCGTCTCCGGTACTTCATATAACTGTCTTATAACAAATACTTAAACTGTACTTTTAAATTAGTTGTTATAATATAAATCATGCTTGATCAAAACATCTTTTAGTAATTCCTATCGATTATCTGTCCATTTATTGTGTCGATAGTTAAAGCCACTCTATGTAAAGCTTTATAAACCACTTTCTAATTACTTTGCAAATGCCATAATTATGTTGTTCTAGACTATTGGTTGACATCAAGCGATGTTCTAGACCAGTCGTCTATGATATAACGTACTGTTCCTAGGTACTATATGACATCACGTGATGTTCTAGAGAAGTAGTTTATAATAAAACATACTGTTCCAGAGAAAGATCACATAACATAAAACATACATCAAGAATACTGGTCGACATCACATGATATTTATATCAGTAGTTTATATCAGATGTTCCAGACTACTGGTTGAAATCGAGTGATGTTCATACCAATATAACATACTATTTCAGATTACTGGTTGACATCACATGGCTGATATCACGTGATGATCTAACCAATAGTTTATAATATATAATACTGTACGCAATGATCTAGACCAGTAGTTTATAATATAACATCGTGTTTCTGACTACTGGTTGACATCATGTGATGTTTATCTTAGTAATTTATAATAAAACATACTGATATAGACATCGTCTACTGGTTGACAACAAATGTTATCAGTATTGAGTATTGTATATATTAAACTGTTCCAGACTACTGGTGATGTCCTGGACCAGTAGTTTATAATATAACATATTGTTCCAGACTACTGGTTTACATCACACGATGTTTATATCAACATTATATGTTGTTTCAGACTACTGGTTGATATCACGTAATGATTTAATAGTGATTAAGACCAGTACAGTTTATATAACGTGCTCTTCCAGACTATTGGTTGAGATAGTACGTGATGCTCTATCTTTATGATATAAAATGCTGTTCCAGACTAGTGGTTGACATCACATTATGTTTATATTAGTAGATTATATCAAATGCTGTTTCAGATTACTGGTTGATATCACATGATGTTTATATTATTAGATTATATCATATGCTGTTTCAGATTACTGGTTGACATCACACGATGTTTATATTAGTAGATTATATCATATGGTCTTTCATACTACTGGTTGACATCACATGATGTTTATTTATGTAAAGTATATCATATGCTCTTTCAGACTACTGGTTGACATCACATGATCTTTATTTATGTAGATTATATCATATGCTTTTTCAGACTAATGGTTGACATCACGTGGTTCATATCGCGTAATGATCTAGACCAGTAATTTGTATAACGTACACCTCCAGACTAAAGGGTGATATAGTGCGTGATGTTCTAGACCGGTAGTTCTGTTCTAGACTACTGGTTGACATCACATGGTGTTGATAGCAGTACTATAAGTTAATATAACGTACTGTTCCAGACTTCTGGTTGATATTACCTGATGTTCTAGACCAGTAGTTTATTATATAAAATGCTGTTCCAGACTACTGGTTGACATCATGTGATGTTTATATCAGTAGTTATATTAAAACATACTGTTATAGACATCATCTTCTGGTTGACATCAAATGGTTTTCAGTGTATATTTTATACTGTTCCTGACTATTGGTTGAAATCACATGATATTCTAAACCAGCAGCTTATGGTACTATTCCTGTCTATTGGTTGAAATCACATGATATTCTAAACCTGCAGCTTATGATACTCTCCCTGCCTATAGGTTGAAATCACATGATATTCTAATCCAGAAGCTTATGATACTGTTCCTGACTACTGGTTGACATCACATGTTATTCTAACCCTGCAGTTTATCATTCAGATATAACATACTGTTCCTGACTACTAGATTAAATCACATGATTTTATAGACAAGTAGTTTATAATATAACATACTGTTGCAGACTTTATGATGGCACCAGCTACCTGTCCAGACTAAAGAGCGTGGAGGTTCATGACTTAGAAGCTTGGTCCAGGATTCAATTCCAGTAGGTTGAGATAATACCTTTGGATTTTTCAGTCCGGCGTTTACCTTTCAGTGATGTAGGTCGGGGGATTCGATACACGTTCATGATCCTTTGACAAAAATGTCCATCATAGCACGTTGCTTGGTGTTGCAGAGTATTGCCGATGAAGGCATTAAACATTTTCAATTACAACCGGAAAATTGCTCATGTCATCCACCGAGGTAAAATTCATGATATATATATATATAATGATATACCAAAGTTAAATTGATAGATGTTGTATACTCATACATTTGTTTTCCCAGTATTTTCTTTTCTGTGCCATCTAAACTTCGTAGTAGATTTAGAGCGCGAAAGTGGTTCCAAATTAAAACAAATAAGCGTTTGTTTAGCTCAAGGGTACCTAAACATACGATCGGAAAGGGTATCAAGATATACATATCAATAAATAACGTTACCAAGGATTTTAAAAAACCCGAAATATCAAGAGCCTTCTCTTGATAATGCTTCAGCCTTTCGACTTGCATCATATGTTGTTCAGCATTATTCTAATTTAGAAAGCTAATAACGATCAAACCGTTGCTAATTGTTTCAATCGTTTTAATTACAGCTAATACTATCCAATATTTTTATATTGACATTGATTTTAGGCCCACCACAGCGTTTGTCATATCAATTTGTCAAACTGTTCGCTTCACTTCATCAAAATTAAGTGTTAATAAAAAAAAATTGTCGTTGTTGTGTGATACAAGACTCTGTTTGTGGTATTTATTTAAATCAAATTTTATGAATGAAACACAGTAGTGGGTAAATTAAAACTCTCTATTTTTATTATAAATAAATGTATAAAACTTGTCTTAATAACTAAAGAATCGTGTTAAGTGGTGACAGTCGATATAGAATCCGGTTCCAAACAACAGAGGTGATGGTCGCTATGTAGAAATATGACGGGAGATCAAACGTCGTGAGAGGTGATGAGATCAAACCTAATTTTATTTAGAGAGGCGGGACAGGGGGCGACGAAACCGCACGCGGAGGGGCAAGGAGTGGCGAGTTATAGAGCATGCGTGTATCGTCGCCGAGAAACAGTATTGAAGCATTAGACATGTCGGTTGTTAACATACAGCCTTTAAAAGAGGAGAGTTCTCATACAATTGGATGTCATTGCGTCCTTGTCATTCGAACAAGGTGACAAGTTACAGAATTGCTGAAGATATCAAGTATGTTAGAAGATAGTATTGTGAATTTGAACTACGACAGCCATTTTGTAAAGTTACCCTGTTAATCGAAGAAGTCTTATATTTTATCTCACTTCTCGTTTCACAGGGTATATTTACCGCGTGGTTATGACGTCACCTACAGTTCATGTATTTGGCAAATAAGTGGGGTGGAGCTGTGGGCCATTAGGAGGCCGGCTCAATGATTAGGAGTGACAGATTTTCGGGGTTGTATGGTTTACTGATAGTCGATGAAAGGTAAAGCTTGTTCATGGGACGTTTCATTGTTTCTTTTCGAAGACCACACAAAAAGAATATAATGAAATGTGATAGTGTTAAGAGTACACGTCACACCTCCAGCGATATGTTCTATTATTCTATAGAGTATGATTGACAGGCGAACAATAAGTGTAAAAGAGGTAGAAAATAGTGAGGTATATGATTGACTTCGTGAAAAAATACCGCTAATCTTTTAAATATCACTTTAATTTTTAATATTCTATACAATTTTATGATAGGTTATCTTCATGTCTTGATCTTGCTTTTCACTGAAAAAATTAACGATTTTAATAAAGCTTTTTTAATAGCTGATGAGACAAATTGTAAAACGAAATTCTCTAGTATCATAACTACTTTTTCCAGGTGAACAAATGGTGCTTCTAAAATGAAAAAATCTAGACATTGGAATATTTCAGAATGGAATTAACTGCGATGTTCATTTTTTATGCATCAATTTAAGAAGGTATAATAATGGTATGCTTAATTTTTCAGTCAAGGTTGATTGTGGATGATGAGTATTTAGGTATTTATTGAATCTAAATTTCCATTTTATAAGGTGATACTGGGTAAAAGAATACTGTCATAGACAGAATGAAAATATTTTGCTTAAAAGGATTTCAATAGAATCATTTGTAGTCTTCCACTTTTTACGTTTGGTTTGTTTTTACACTTTGAAGAACCCAAAACTCAAATAATCGAGACTATATCAAAGTCAATATGATCAAACGTGGCGAACTGACTTGTTTTCTATTTTCACTTTTAGAATTTTGTACATGTACATAGCGACCAATGTACACGATTAAAATAAAGTGTCAATCATATTTGATTTATGATGTAATTAGTTTTTATTCGTCACAATAATAGGTGTAACTATCAGTCTCAAGATTAGCGTCTGCTTGTATTTAACTTTTGAAAATTAATTGTAAAGATAGCAGAATATAAATGACACTATTTAACCTTTTTCCACATAAATATAGTTCATTTAGTTCTAAAATCATTTGAATTTTCATTCATAAACACGCTTTTTTCTTTCGCCATACCGACCTCGTAGCCCCCAAATAAGAAGCAATTGAATTTACTTTGAATATATTGTTCGATCGCTCTTTGATGTTAGCAATTTCACATGTTATTCATATATTTATATGATAATTTATTCTCGACAAAACTTTTTTAGTAATAGGTATTGTAAATAATAATAGTATGAAGGGTTTGCGATCATCCAATGCATAAGTTTTTTCTGGACTAGATTTGATTAATGTTTATCAAGGTTTGGGAGGCGTAGCATTATTAAAATATATACATTCTTGTACTGATATTTTTATAAACAATATTTTATTCACATAGATATGAAAAGGATATTGGGGAACGGGCCTTCGCCTATGTAACATTCTCCCGCTGCTAGCTTCGGAAGAGGGGATAATTTAGCATGACTCCGCGAGGTAGCATATTAATCTGGACTGAAAACTGTCAACTAAATCAGAGAGATTTGGGGCCCTCTGAAAGTAAATAATGAAGTTATTCTTTGATCTTCCAAATGAAGAGTTGTCTCTGTTGGATAAATTTACCATGACCACCGCCCAATATAGGATTGAAGGACTCTTAGTGGACAGAGCCCGTTGAAATCCCTCTGTACCCTGCCAATCACTCAATTACTCAACCGCACACCGGAAGTAAAATATTGGTAATTGTAATATACGTATTATAGATCATACTATAGTCAAAGGTCTGTTTAATGTTGGAGTTGGTCTCAGAAATGATTCCCCTTGATTCAATAGTTTTTTGTCACTTATATGAAAATCTTGGGCTGGGCAGTGAATGCCTTTTGATACCAACCATCCCAGATATTGGGGAACCAGACTATTGAAGAACCGGGTTAGGTTTGTGCGCACTATAAGATCCCTGGATAGACTTAAATGAAAAGAGCTTTTAAAAGCTTTTGTCACTGTCTTGAAAATTATTACCTTGTTGTACCTTAGGCCGGTATATGGGAGAGGCCAAACACTGTTAACTTCCCAAAGCTTCGTTTTAGTTTTGCCAACTAATGCTTCCTTAACCACTTTCACGGTATGTCACCTACACCTACATGATGCATAATACTGTCTCACTTGATTAATCTAATAAGGTAAGGAAAAGCATAGCGTACAAATTCATTCAATAACTCATTCTTTCTTGTGTAGTACTTTCCAGTTACCAACTATGTTTAAGGGGAATAACGTTCAGTTTGTACATGTAATTACAGATGATCGTATTGCTGAAGAGTCATTAGTATTGTTTGACTACTATTAACTTTCTGTCTTCTTTTCGCTCTTTTAGTACTTGTCACTACAGAACATATTGTTCACGAAAACATAACTTCATTCACATCAGTTATTGCTAGCCAAATTATTGTCTTTTTATGTTGAAATGGTCATAAAGGGATATAACCCAAAGAGCGAAAATTCTTTGGAGTTTGAAAACGGATAATGTTTATGTTGAATTGGTTGGTAGGCTTTCCTTCGTCGTTTATGTTATTTATTTGCTCCTCTTGACGAAATTAATGGCCGAAATGGGTTGAATTGAATTGATGTGAGTGAAATCCGTGAACCTTTGATTTCGTTAAGTCGTCCAGATTGGTGACAATTAAATTCATTGTTTAATAACAACAAAGCAGAAACAGTCATAAAACAGTGAAAGAGGGGAGCCAAAAGAATTTGAGAGATCTCGGCACCCCAGAAAATGACATAAAACTGAAATAAGATTTGTACTGGAATCTATTTGTAATTAGGAAAATAAAAAATGTTCTGTGAAGTGTAAACGACTTGTGATTTCCTCTATTATCATGCTTTTATCAACATCAAAAGATTCCACAATTTTACATCCCTTCAAAGCTGTTTTTGTTACTTTGAACGGAAGCAAGCTCTGTATATACAGATAAACTGAATATAAAGGGCTTTAGTGAAATCCTCGAAGGAGATGCATTACCTCCCCTTTGTGGGCCATAATATCAATATCGTTCAGAAGATATTAAAGCCAATACATTGATGACTAGATAACATTTCATCAGTCATGTCCCTTTGGTTGAAGATCACAATCCAGTTGAGTCACTGGGAAGATAATTACTCATTGCTTATGATATTTGTTAATCTTAAAATTCTCTGACAATATGTAGGGAATAACTATAAAATACACATTCAAACTTGACTCTTTATTATATTTCGAAAATATTACTAAGGTATATATTCATTAACGTTAATATTAGATCTGTTTTGATGAAAGTTGCAACAATATTTAAACAGTAGGTCTACGCTTTTTCTTGATGGCAGAGCATCTGAAAGTTGAAATTATTACAAGGAACTGATAAAGGCAAGTCCCTATTTAAATGAACATATCCTTCATAAGCTTAATGGAGACTTCAGTATATGCATCTGAAATATAAAAAAGAACAAGTTATTATTATATTCAAATAAGTTTTGTTCTTTCCGGTTTTACCATTTTGACAGTTTGTTCATTGTATTTTAATACGCAATATAATTACGACTGTCTAGGGAAGCTTTTGTTTTGTTGCCGATGACCTTTTAACAAGTACACTTGCAAGCGCATGCAGACAATTTAAAAACTAAACACTCATAAATTTAACCATTGTTAAAACCAGTTTTATTACCACCGATTTCATTCCGTATATTGAATACAATTGTACCCTGAAATAATAATAATTAAGTAAAGAGGTTTTTTAAATGTGCAAGAAAATATGGTAGTTCATTCTGCAATTCTTTCGGTTTCCATCTTAACCCTTTAGGGCACATAAAACAAAAGCTAATTTACATACAGTTGCCAGTAATCCAAATGATCCTAATAAAAATCGAGTTAAAAAGAGTGAAATTTTTATGTCACGAAATTTAATGGTAGTTTACGTAAGAGACTCTTAGAAAAGCAACTTAGTAAGTTTGGTGTTCGTAACATTTCTCCGTTTCTGACGTAATTGACATGACAGCTCGCGACAAAATACCACCATCGTCGTCATTAGAGGACATAAAATCGGGAGGATTTAAGGGAAAAGAGATTTTACGAGGCCTATACCCCATATGCTGGTAGAAGGATTTTAAGATTTTAGTTAATTAGTAGCGGTATGTATCGCCGCGTACGCTCATATAAAATACATAAAATTTACCATAGGCCAGAATAACACTTTGGCATATGAACTTTACGTTGATTAGACGCCCAGCTTTGACCAATGGTTGAAGCTGAAAGTCCAGCCGGTCAGTTTATGTTCACACATAAAAGTTGGAATCTGTCACTGATAACTCCCAAACTTTCCCCTTCATCAACGTTAAAGAAAGATTGGATACAAGCGTAAATAAAGAAATGTATTTGAACTAAGGTTTAACAAATGGAGAAAGTTTTTATTTTATTTCCCCAATCGTTGATTTATTCGTCGATTCTATTGTTTATGTAAATTGATTAGTCGGAGTTAATTTCTTATTTTGACTAGAATTTATCTTAATTTATCTATGGCCTCTAGACCCACACTCTTTGACTGGAGATTTACATCAAAGTTCAAGACCTGAATAATATGAAATAAGTTTAACGACAGCAATAACACGGAAGGCATTCACCTATCTGAGCCCGTATGTTTCAATGCCAAATTTCGGCAAAAAGAATAACCCGGCAATGCAAATGAGTTTCAGAAATGTAATCTGTGAAACTTGTTAATATGGTAGGGGTAATAACGATGGATTCGTCCAGAAAGTCATGAAAATAGTGATCCATTGAACTGTTCTCGCAGCCATACAGGTCGTCCGCTTTTTAATAAGGCAAAACAATACTAATTTGTAGGGTTCACTTCCACATCAACTAAATTCGCCTGAAATTAAATACTTCCTTACAGCAAATGGAAATCTTAAGTAAATTCGTTTTCTGCCTAAAACCTGGACCAAAAGCCGACAGTAATAAATGCAGAATGTGTCTGGTAAAGCAATTAAAGTCACATTCATCAAATATTGTGAGCGGAATCTAGTGATTTTAATGAAGCAGGGTTTCACTTGGAAAGACAAAGACTGTCGGCGACTATCATCTCAAATAATTCTCTAATTGCATATTAGTCAAAAGTAATAAAACTTAATGAATAATAGTAATGGAAACTGGATTTGCGCGTGAAAAAGCGACCACTTTCCCTGGAGAAGACTAAAACACATCGTAAAATATAATCAAGCATTATCAAACGTGGCCGAAATCTTTTTATTCAGTAAAATTGACCAGTGATCTCTATTCGAACTTTGTCATTCAAATCTCTTTCATTTAATTTTACCATTCATTTCTTTTCTAATTTGGATTTTATAGTTTTAACCTTATTAAAGTCTGTTGTGTGGAAGCTATGATAAGGTAGTTGAAGCCAGGTTTTGTTGCCAATAAAATTGAAGAAAAAACTGGATTAAGTTAAATACGTTATTTTCTCGTTGAAAGATTATTGAGGTGTAATAACGAGGAAGGTTTAATATTCTGATAATGATGATTTAAATGAACAATTACAACGTATCGTTTATAATATTATCGTATGATTCAATAAAACACAAGGTGCTGCCTCTAGATCTTGTATCTTAATCATTTAATTAGGATAGTTTAATGCTGCTTTTGAAACATAATTTGAACCTTCATGATGTAGAGCAAAACTAGTGCTAAGCTTAGATTTTGCTTTGCACCTTTATATTATAAATGCACGAAGATAAACATCGCCGTACAACCTTCAATGAGGGAAATTCTTTGTATTAGGATCCTAACTTGCCATGGAATTCACATGCCCAATAGTCTATGGGCATATACCCACCTTCTCCAAAGCTTGTGAAAAAACCGATTTAAGAACTGTAAGAAATTTTTTTCTGCACAAGAACTGTATCTATATTTAGCAGACAAATTATGAAGATAGAAATGGAACTCTTTCTAGATCTTATAAAAATACATAAACATACTAAGTTTCATGGCCAAGACTGTTGTATCTGACACTAAGTTCAGGGCAATGACTAAAACACCGTCATCAAATATTCGTGTTAAGCATTCTCATTCATTTTCTCATAAATATACAAGAGCATATCAAATTCGTCAAAACTGCAGTTTCCTTAACGTTCACTAGTCAATTTTGTCTGGGTTCAGGAAAATAACTCTGTAAGGATCTCTCGTATAAGCATAATTATGTCGAAGTAGCAAGGATATGCTTAAAATTATGCAATTGAGAAGGAATTAAAAAACATGAGTTTGGATGAAAACCGTCATTAAATGAGCGAGATATTCAATTCATTTGTTTGTTTTTATTTTGAGAATTGTGTCTACATGTATATATACTAGTACATACTGTATCTAATTTCTATTCATATGTAAAGCAGTAAGTTGAAGTTACTCTGACGATATGTTATGAAAGGGGAGTGAAAATGTGATATTGAATTGACCCTGAAAGGTTGAGTTGTATCTATTGAAATATCAACCAATAGCCAACAGTTATTCTTCATATCGTACACTAAATCAACATTTCATATATACCGGTTAAAATTAACAGCGGAGTAATACATATTTTTACATATAATTAACTGACTCAAATATAATGCATCAGCATTCTTCAAGAAACATGTTCCTGAGAAAATTTAAAATATATAAAATTGGAAAATGATTCTAACTGATATTTACGATACATACGATAGGGCATTGAAAGTATATTGCAGAAAAAATCAAATGCAGTAGAAGTTTCCTATACTGAATATTAGACAGGACAGTTTGGTGTATATTGGACCTATTTCTGACCTATATGTAAAATGTTTTTTTTTTAAGAATTATGGACTCCTACACTTTTTTTGATAGAATTACCATGTCTATGTGATTAAATCTAGCTAAACTACATTAGATGCCCTTCAGAGCCGATAGCCGTCAGTCTTACAGAAAGCAAAAATGGAAGTTTTGGGAAGGAAAATTGAGTGTAAAAGCTGAAGATTTAAAGAGAATTGTTTGCCATGGTAACCATGTTATCAGTAGGGTTTAAATGATATAAAAATAACATAAAAGTCAGCTCGTTTTAATCAAAGTTGATCTGTGATATTAGTTAACCTATGATATAGTCAGCCCACCAACACATTATTCTCACTTACTTCTCAAGACAGCAGGGCAAATTTGTCAAGAAAAATTGAAAGAGGCATCCGATTTTTTGCATAAGTTCAAGTTATTAAGAACTATCTTATAATCGTCGGTAAGCAGTAAACCTGTAGACGTTATCAAAAAGAGGCACACAATTTTTTAGCTATACCTGTTTGAATACCAGTT